>NW_024112013.1:0-46913 GCF_003073215.2 Triticum urartu | reverse complement strand
GTTACCGGCAAGTCACTTTACTCGTACCGTAATGCATGATCCCGTGATCAACCACTTGGTCACCTTGAGCTCATAATGATGATGCATTACCGAGTGGGCCCAGTGATACCTCTCCGTTATCCAGAGTGACAAATCCCAGTCTCGATCCGTGTCAACCCAACAGACACTTTCGGAGATACCTGTAATGCACCTTTATAGTCACCCAGTTATGTTGTGACGTTTGATACACCCAAAGCACTCCTACGGTATCCGAGAGTTACACGATCTCATGGTCAAAGGAAAAGATACTTGACATTGGAAAAGCTCTAGCAAACGAACTACACGATCTTTGTACTATGCTTAGGATTGGGTCTTGTCCATCACATCATTCTCGTAATGACGTGATCCCGTTGTCAATGACATCCAATGTACATAACCAGGAAATCATGACTATCTGTTGATCAACGAGCTAGTCAACTAGAGGCTTACTAGGGACATATTATGGTCTATGTATTCACACGTGTATTACGATTTCCGGATAATACAGTTATAGCATGAATAAAGACAATTATCATGAACAAAGAAATATAATAATAATGCTTTTATTATTGCCTCTAGGGCATATTTCCAACAGTCTCCCACTTGCACTAGAGTCAATAATCTAGTTACATTGTGATGAATCGAACACCCATGGAATTCTGGTGTTGATCATGTTTTGCCCTAGGGAGAGGTTTAGTCAACGGATCTGCTACATTCAGGTCCGTATGTACTTTACAAATCTCTATGTCTCCATTTTGAACATTTTCACGAATGGAGTTGAAGCGACGCTTGATGTGCCTTGTCTTCTTGTGAAACCTGGGCTCCTTGGCAAGTGCAATAGCTCCAGTGTTGTCACAAAAGAGTTTGATTGGCCCCGACGCATTGGGTATGACTCCTAGGTCGGTGATGAACTCCTTCACCCATATTGCTTCATGTGCTGCCTCCGAGGCTACCATGTACTCCGCTTCACATGTAGATCCCGCCACGACGCTCTGTTTGCAGCTGCACCAGCTCACTGCTCCACCATTCCACATATACACGTATCCGGTTTGTGACTTAGAGTCATCCAGATCTGTGTCGAAGCTAGCGTCGACGTAACCCTTTACGACGAGCTCTTCGTCACCTCCATAAACGAGAAACATGTCCTTTGTCCTTTTCAGGTACTTCAGGATATTCTTGACCGCTGTCCAGTGTTCCTTGCCGGGATTACTTTGGTACCTTCCTACCAAACTTACGGCAAGGTTTACATCAGGTCTGGTACACAGCATGGCATACATAATAGAACCTATGGCTGAGGCATAGGGGATGATACTCATCTCTTCTATCTCTTCTGCCGTGGTCGGGCATTGAGCTGAGCTCAATCTCACACCTTGCAAAACAGGCAAGAACCCTTTGTTGGACTGATCCATTTTGAACTTCTTCAAAATCTTATCAAGGTATGTGCTTTGTGAAAGACCTATGAGGCGTCTTGATCTATCCCTATAGATCTTGATGCCTAATATATAAGCAGCTTCTCCAAGGTCCTTCATTGAAAAACTCTTATTCAAGTAGGCCTTGATGCTGTCCAAGAGTTCTATATCATTTCCCATCAAAAGAATGTCATCTACATATAATATGAGAAATGCTACAGAGTTCCGACTCACTTTCTTGTAAACGCAGGCTTCTCCATAAGTCTGTGTAAACCCAAACGCTTTGATCATCTCATCAAAGCGAATGTTCCAACTCCGAGATGCTTGCACCAGCCCATAAATTTAGCGTTGGAGCTTGCACACCTTGTCAGCATTCTTAGGATCGACAAAACCTTCCGGCTGCATCATATACAACTCTTCCTTAAGGAAACCATTAAGGAATGCCATTTTGACGTCCATTTGCCATATCTCATAATCGTAGAATGCGGCAATTGCTAACATGATTCGGACGGACTTTAGCTTCGCTACCGGTGAGAAAGTCTCATCGTAGTCAATTCCTTGAACTTGTCGATAACCCTTAGCGACAAGCCGAGCTTTATAGATGGTCACATTACCATCCGCGTCTGTCTTCTTCTTGAAGATCCATTTGTTTTCTATGGCTCGCAGTTCAACGGGCAAGTCAGTCAAAGTCCATACTTCGTTTTCATACATGGATCTTATCTCGGATTTCATGGCTTCTAGCCATTTGTCGGAATCCGGGCCTGCCATCGCTTCTTCATAGTTCGAAGGTTCACTGTTGTCTAACAACATGATTTCCAAGACAGGGTTGCCGTACCACTCTGGTGCGGAACGTGTCCTTGTGGACCTTCGAATTTCAGTAGGAGCTTGATCAGAAGTATCTTGATCATCATCAATAACTTCCTCTCTAGTCGGTGCAGGCGCCTCAGGAACATTTTCTTGAGTTGCGCCATTTTCCGGTTCAAGAGGCAATACTTCATCAAGTTCTACTTTCCTCCCACTTACTTCTTTCGAGAGAAACTCTTTCTCCAGAAAGGATCCATTCTTGGCAACAAAGATCTTGCCTTCGGATCTGAGGTAGAAGATATACCCAATGGTTTCTTTAGGGTATCCTATGAAGACGCATTTTTCCGATTTGGGTTCGAGCTTTTCAGGTTGAAGTTTCCTGACATAAGCATCGCATCCCCAAACTTTTAGAAACGACAGCTTAGGTTTCTTCCCAAACCATAATTCAAACGGTGTCGTCTCAACGGATTTCGACGGAGCCCTATTTAAAGTGAATGCGGCAGTCTCTAAAGCATAGCCCCAAAAAGATAGCGGTAAGTCGGTAAGAGACATCATAGATTGCACCATATCTAATAGAGTGCGATTACAACGTTCGGACACACCATTACGCTGAGGTGTTCCAGGCGGCGTGAGTTGTGAAACTATTCCACATTTTCTTAAGTGTGTGCCAAATTCGTGACTCAAGTATTCTCCTCCACGATCTGATCGTAGAAACTTGATTTTCCTGTCACGTTGATTCTCAACTTCACTCTGAAATTCCTTGTACTTTTCAAAGGTTTCAGACTTGTGTTTCATTAAGTAGACATACCCATATCTACTTAAGTCATCAGTGAGGGTGAGAACATAACGATAGCCACCGCGAGCCTCAACACTCATTGGACCGCACACATCAGTATGTATGATTTCCAATAAGTTGGTTGCTCGCTCCATTGTTCCTGCGAACGGAGTCTTGGTCATTTTACCCATGAGGCATGGTTCGCACGTGTCAAATGATTCATAATCAAGAGACTCTAAAAGTCCATCTGCATGGAGCTTCTTCATGCGTTTGATACCTATGTGACCAAGGCGGAAGTGCCACAAGTATGTGGGACTATCGTTATCAACTTTACATCTTTTGGTATTCACACTATGAATATGTGTAATATTACGTTCGAGATTCATTAAGAATAAACCATTGACCATCGGAGCATGACCATAAAACATATCTCTCATATAAATAGAACAACCATTATTCTCAGATTTAAATGAGTAGCCATCTCGTATTAAACGAGATCCCGATACAATGTTCATGCTCAAACTTGGCACGAAATAACAATTATTGAGGTTTATAACTAATCCCGTAGGTAAATGTAGAGGTAGCGTGCCGACGGCGATCACATCGACCTTGGAACCATTCCCGACGCGCATCGTCACCTCGTCCTTTACCAGTCTCTGTTTATTCTGCAGCTCCTGCTGTGAGTTACAAATATGAGCAACGGCACCAGTATCAAATACCCAGGAGTTACTACGAGTACTGGTAAGGTACACATCAATTACATGTATATCACATATACCTTTTGTTTTGCCGGCCTTCTTGTCCGCTAAGTATTTGGGGCAGTTCCGCTTCCAGTGACCTTTCCCTTTGCAATAAAAGCACTCAGTCTCGGGCTTGGGTCCATTCTTTGGCTTCTTCCCGACAGCTTGCTTGCCGGGCGCAGCAACTTCCTTGCCGTCCTTCTTGAAGTTCTTTTTACCCTTGCCCTTCTTGAACTTAGTGGTTTTATTCATCATCAACACTTGATGTTCCTTCTTGACTTCTACCTCTGCTGATTTCAGCATAGCAAATACTTCAGGAATGGTCTTTACCATCCCCTGCATATTGAAGTTCATCACAAAGCTCTTGTAGCTTGGTGGAAGCGACTGGAGGATTCTGTCAATGACCGCGTCATCCGGGAGATTAACTCCCAGCTGAGTCAAGCGGTTATGTAACCCAGACATAGTGAGTATGTGCTCAGTGACAGAACTATTTTCCTCCATCTTACAGCTGAAGAATTTTTCGGAGACTTCATATCTCTCGACCCGGGCATGAGCTTGGAAAACCATTTTCAGCTCTTCGAACATCTCATATGCTCCATGTCTCTCAAAACGCTTTTGGAGCCCCGGCTCTAAGCTGTAAAGCATGCCGCACTGAACGAGGGAGTAGTCATCAGCACGTGTCTGCCAAGCGTTCATAACGTCTTGGTTCTGTGGGACGGGAGCTTCACCTAGCGGTGCTTGTAGGACATAATCTTTCTTGGCAGCTATGAGGATGATCCTCAGGTTCCGGACCCAGTCCGTATAGTTGCTGCCATCGTCTTTCAGCTTGGTTTTCTCTAGGAACGCGTTGAAGTTGAGGACTACGTTGGCCATTTGATCTACAAGACATATTGTAAAGATTTTTAGACTAAGTTCATGATAATTAAGTTCATCTAATCAAATTATTAATGAACTCCCACTTAGATAGACATCCCTCTTCTAGTCATCTAAGTATAACATGATCCGAGTTGGCTAGGCCGTGTCCGATCATCACGTGACACGGACTAGTCAACGTCGGTGAACATCTTCATGTTGATCGTATCTTCTATACGACTCATGCTTGACCTTTCGGTCGTCTGTGTTCCGAGGCCATGTCTATGCACATGCTAGGCTCGTCAAGTCAACCTAAGTGTATTGCGTGTGTAAATCTGTCTTACACCCGTTGTATGTGAACGTAAGGATCTATCACACCCGATCATCACGTGGTGCTTCGAAACGACGAACTGTAGCAACGGTGCACAGTTAGGGGGAACACTTTCTTGAAATTATTATGAGGGATCATCTTATTTACTACCGTCGTTCTAAGCAAACAAGATGCAAAACATGATAAACATCACATGCAATCAAATAATAATAGTGACATGATATGGCCAATATCACATAGCTCCTTTGATCTCCATCTTGGGGCTCCATGATCATCCTGTCACCGTCATACTCATTGATATGTAAGTTGTGATTCCTATTACAATAGCATGAACATCTCATACATCACATATAGATCATTCATCATTCATCACAACTTTGGCCATATCACATCACATATCATACCCTGCAAAAACAAGTTAGACATTCTCTAATTGTTGTTTGCATGTTTTACGTGGCTGCTATGGGTTTCTAGCAAGAACGTTTCTTACCTACGCAAAGACCACAACGTGATATGCCAATTGCTATTTACCCTTCATAAGGACCCTTTTCATCGAATCCGATCTGACTAAAGTAGGAGAGACAGACACCCGCTAGCCACCTTATGCAACTAGTGCATCTCAGTCGGTGGAACCTGTCTCACGTAAGAGTACGTGTAAGGTCGGTCCGGGCCGCTTCATCCCACGATGCCGCCGAATCAAGATAAGACTAGTAAAGGCAAGCATATTGAACAAAATCAACGCCCACAACTACTTTGTGTTCTACTCGTGCAAGAGAACTACGCATAGACCTAGCTCATGATGCCACTATTGGGGAATGTTGCAGAAAACAAAAATTTTCCTACAGTTTCACCAAGATCCATCTAGGAGTTCATCTAGCAACGAGTGATTAGATGCATCTACGTACCTTGTAGATCGCGAGCGGAAGCGTTCAAAGAACGGGGATGATGTAGTCGGACACGACGTGATTCAAATCACCAATGATCTTAGCACCGAACGGACAATGCCTCCGCGTTCAACACACGTACGGAACGGATGACGTCTCCTCCTTTCTTGATCCAGCAAGGGGGGAAGAGAGGTTGATGAAGATCCAGCAGCACGACGGCGTGGTGGTGGATGCAGGGCGTCACAGTAGCAGGGCTTCGCCTATACTACGAGAGAGAGACGTAACGGGGAGAGAGGAAGCACCAAAGGCTGAGGTATGAAATCTCTCCTCTCCCCCACTATATATAGGAGGGCCAAGGGGGGTGGTGCGCAGCCTAGGAGATCCAATCTCCTAGGTGCGGCGGCCAGGGGAGGGTTTCCCTCCCCCCCAAGGCACCTCGGGGTGCCTTCCACCACTTGGACTCCTCCGTGGTGGAAACCCTAGGCGCATGGGCCTAGTAGGGCTGGTGCCATTGGCCCATGAAGGCCAAGGCGCACCCCCTACAGCCCATGTGGCCCCCCGGGACAGGTGGCCCCACCCGGTGGGCCCACGGGACCCCTCCGGTGGTCCCGGTACAATACCGATAACCCCGAAACTTGTCCCGATGGCCGAAATAGCACTTCCTATATATAATTCTTTATCTCCGGACCATTCCGGAACTCCTCGTGACGTCCGGGATCTCATCCGGGACTCCGAACAACATTCGGGTTACTGCATATTCATATCTTCATAACCCTAGCGTCACCGAACCTTAAGTGTGTAGACCCTACGGGTTCGGGAGACAAGCAGACATGACCGAGACGACTCTCCGGTCAATAACCAACAGCGGGATCTGGATACCCATGATGGCTCCCACATGCTCCACGATGATCTCATCGGATGAACCACGATGTCGAGGATTAATCAACCCCGTATACAATTCCCTTTGTCAATCGGTATGTTACTTGCCCGAGACTCGATCGTCGGTATCCCAATACCTTGTTCAATCTCGTTACCGGCAAGTCACTTTACTCGTACCGTAATGCATGATCCCGTGATCAACCACTTGGTCACCTTGAGCTCATAATGATGATGCATTACCGAGTGGGCCCAGTGATACCTCTCCGTTATCCAGAGTGACAAATCCCAGTCTCGATCCGTGTCAACCCAACAGACACTTTCGGAGATACCTGTAATGCACCTTTATAGTCACCCAGTTATGTTGTGACGTTTGATACACCCAAAGCACTCCTACGGTATCCGGGAGTTGCACGATCTCATGGTCAAAGGAAAAGATACTTGACATTGGAAAAGCTCTAGCAAACGAACTACACGATCTTTGTACTATGCTTAGGATTGGGTCTTGTCCATCACATCATTCTCCTAATGACGTGATCCCGTTATCAATGACATCCAATGTCCATAGCCAGGAAATCATGACTATCTGTTGATCAACGAGCTAGTCAACTAGAGGCTTACTAGGGACATATTATGGTCTATGTATTCACACGTGTATTACGATTTCCGGATAATACAGTTATAGCATGAATAAAGACAATTATCATGAACAAAGAAATATAATAATAATGCTTTTATTATTGCCTCTAGGGCATATTTCCAACACATGTGTGAGCTTGGATCGCCCCTCCGGGCGGGGGGGGGTGTTCAACCTCCTCCTCCTCCTCTTCGCTGGAGTCGACGTCGTCGCCTCCCTCTCCTTCACCGTCGGACTCCCACTCGCCTTGATCGTCCCCGCTCTCACCTCCGCTCGCCTCCCCTTCCTCAGTTGGCCCCTGTGCCCCATTGGGCGTCGAGTACATCTCAGTAGTCGCCTGAAAAACAACAGACAAGACAAAGGTCAATCGACCAACTCAAAGAAGACCAATGAAGAAAAACAAGATCTCAGTCAGGAGCATAGAGACATACCTGGTCCACGTCGTACGAATTGTCGAGTGGAATTACCCTCCTGGCTCCTCGGGGGTTGTCCTTGTTTCCTGTGATGCTCGACAGCCACCCCTCCAGCATCTCATCAGTGACCTCCTCCGGGTGGATCCGAGTGGTGTCATCAAGACCCGAGTACAGCCACATCGGGTGGTCACGAGCCTGGAGCGGTTGGATGCGCCTCCGGAGGAAGACCTCCAGCAAATCCATGCCCGTCACGCCCTCACAGACAAGCTCAACCACTCGACCGGCCAGCACTTTGACTTGGGCCCTTTCCTCCGGCGCCACTTTCAGAGAAGCAGGTTTTTCAGCTCGGTCGAGTGAGAAAGGGGGGAGACCAGTCGACTGTCCTAGGGTCGCCTGGTCTTGACAGTAGAACCAGGTCGCCTGCCAGCCACGGACCGACTCCGGGAAAGTGATAGATGGAAAACAACTCTTTCCCCTCGTCTGGATCGCCAGGCCCTCGCACAGCTGGATCACCTGCGTCCTTTCATCACTCGACTTGGCCTTCTTGACTGATTGAGAATGACAGGTGAAGATGTGCTTGAAGAGACCCCAATGGGGGCGGCAACCCAAGAAACCCTCACACATGGAAATGAAAGCAGCAAGGTATACGATGGAGTTGGGAGTGAAGTGGTGAAGCTGCGCTCCGAAGAAGTTCAGGAAGCTCCGGAAAAAAGGATGGGGCGGCAGAGAAAACCCGCGGTCGACATGGGTGGCTAGGAGCACGCACTCACCGTCGCGGGGCTGAGGTTCGATCTCTCTCCCCGGGAGACGCGCGGCTTCGTGGGGAATGACCCCCCCCCCTCGACCATGTCGTCGAGATCTTCTTGCCGGATCACCGACGGCATCCAGTCGCCTTGGATCCAGCCTCGGGGCAGAGCAGACCTTGAGGAGGATCCGCCCCGTGCGGACCTCTTCCCTTTCCCCTGCGCCGCCGCCTTCTTCGCGCGCTCTAGGGCGGATGTCTTGTCCTTCGCCATCGTCGCCGGGAAATCTTGCACGGACCCGCGGCGCTAGGGTGAGAACGGAGGTGGCAGAGGAACTCGCGAAGGGAGAGAGGAAGAAGGAAGCACACTGTTTGGAAACCCCGAGCCGGCAACTTATAAGGGGCCGCTCCCGAGTGGCTGACTGGTAGGCCCAGGCTATCCAGTCAAATCCCGCAACAGACGCGCGCGCAGTACGTGGCGAAAAAGGCGATGCGAGGATCGAGGAGCTTCCACTTTATCGCTTCCGATTACTGCGGCCGCTCCCGTCCCGCGCGCTTCCCGAAATCCGAATCCTGCGACACCCGCGGGCCGCAGAACAACTTGCTAAAATAGAAGACCCCGCTTGCGCCGACACTCGATATGTCACACTTAAAGAAATTCACTCGACGAAAGGCCTGGAATGGAGCAAGGCGACTGAAAGAGGTTGATGACGTCATCCATGACGGTTGGCCCAAGACGAGGCGCTCACGTAGCCCAAAGAATCGGTCGGAAAGATCTCCAACTCTTTCCCCACTCTAACCTCGACCCATTCGGGGGCTAATGATGAAGCTATGTACCTAGGGTAGGGGCACGGGCCTGTCCAAAAAGCCCTACCCTGGGACATCCCTAGGAGAAGTCACCTTTCAATTGACTTGAAGGTATCCCACTCGACGGGTTCAATACACTCGACCATGAAGCCAACCACTCGACTGCCAGGAGACCTAGAGTCACTCCGCAGGCAAACGGTCGGCTATTAAGTAGTCTTTATGGTCATCATCACACTTTATTAAGGGCGTTACCGGTAACGCCCAACCTTAAATGTACCTTAAACCCTGCATTACTGAGGGCAGGAGGGGGCCGGCGCACTCTATATAAGCCACCCCCTCCTCAGTATGAAGGGTTCGCACCCCTGTTATTCACACGCCAGTAATCCAGTCGACCGCCTTCGGGCACCGAGACGTAGGGATGTTACTTCCTCCGCGAAGGGCCCGAACTCGTACATCTTGGTGTGTTTACAACTTCCCAATAGCTGAGATCTAGCCTCTCCATACATACCCCCCTACATCACTGTCAGAGTTAGAACCACGACAGGCACCTGTTAATCTAAGCCAAGGCGAGGACAAATGGATATGTATCTGGGGGAAAGGAGATTACACAGCCAAGCAATACTACTCATACTACTTCAGAGAGATTGACGCTCACCAGACCTAGAAATGGCTCTGGAAATCCAAAGTTACCATGAAAATCAAAGTGTTTGGATGGCTACTACTATCAGATAGGCTCAACACAAGAAATATGCTCAAAAGGAGACATTACAACATTGGAGATAACTACACTTGCCTTCTGTGTGCCCCCCCCCCCCCCCCCGCCAGAGGAAACATTGGATCACTTATTCTTTACTTGTCCATTTAGCCAAGAATGCTGGTCACACCTCAACATACGCTGGTCCACGCATGGATCAAGGCTCCAATGGGTAGAAGAGGCAAAAATAATATGGAACAAACCCATGTTCATGGATATCTTTATGCAAGCCGCGTGGAGCATATGGAAGGAACGAAATAATAAACTCTTCAGAGGGATCATCCCTTCGAAACAATCTTGGTTGGCTAGGTTGAAACAAGACCTCTCCCTGCTCTGTTACAGGGTGGGAGAAAAACACAAAACCTTCTTACACTCTTTCTTGGAATCTTTGTAATTTCTTTTTCTTGTTAATCTTTTGTACTCTACCCCTCTACCTAATATACATCATGGCCATGGATGTTAGGTTATGACTTTGTAAGACCTTTTTGATACTAATTTAATATATACAGTAGGAGCCTCTCCTACTGTCTTCAGTGTCAAAAAAAGAAAGAATGCCGCCAATTCCTCTTGAATTGCTCGCATGCGATCTGGTGCTAGGAGTTCATCCCGCATCCGGGACATCTAATTTGAAGAAGGGGGTCAATACATATATATATGAATGAATGAAACTCAACACAAATGATGGTAATAAAATAAAATTGTGAATATTGTTATTTACGCACTTCATATTGTTCGGCAGAGTAGCCCCGCTCACAGGTCGTGTGGCGGATGGACTCGCGCGCAAACGTAGTATCCACAGAAATCATTCCCTTGGTCCTGCCACAACCACTTTACAAGAAATAGAGGTCAATTAAATAGATACGCAAGAGTGCCAAATGGTATTGATGAAACTAGCGCTTGAATCAATAGCTAGGAGATGCGCGGAACATGCTACTATAGTACTTACTTTCGGGTGTCTAAATTGCAGCTCCTTCGGCAGTCCCGGAGCTTTTCTGGTGAATTTTCTCCAAACCCTGCCAGACAAAGAAAACAATTACTTGATATCAGAAATGAACAAAGTTGCTGATATGGTGGATAATGATCGATTTAACTTACTTCTGGAGTATTTGAGTAATGTCCGCATACTCCTGGGGATCTTTTTGTTTAGAGTCCAAGACAGTTACTACTCCCTGCTCAAGCCTAATCTCTAGGAGAATATAGTGGTAACTGCGCATGCATGCATAACTCATCAATTACATTACTATAACCTGGACTAATATATAAGGGAAACCGAATATGCACAAGACAGTAACACTCACTTGAAGTTGTAAGGAAAGAGTATTATATCTTTGTGTTCATTTATTTTGAATGATCGTAGCAAGTTGGCCTCGGTATCTGCGTCACGAAATTTAACCTCAGTTGCATCTATGAGATATGTGTTAATGAACCCAATATCACCGACTTGTTTTTTCTTCAATTCGGCGATCTTCAATCTGCATAATATAGTGAGGATAATTATAAATACATGCAATGAAAGAGCTGAGCTATATAGAGAGACTTAATGACAGAAGTAGTAGTACTTACAGACAGTAGCAGGTGACCGTTGCTTTATCGAGGGCCAATTGATTGAAAAACTGATAGAACTCCTCAAATGGAATAGGCAACAGATCAATTCCAACGAGGTCATGCTCCTTTTTAACTCTCACATACAAAGTACTCCTCCCCCAGACTCTCTGCAGATTTTCAAGTACCAATCATGCAATCTTCGCATCATCGTTGATAGAGATTTTTCATCTTTGACGAGAGGCTTCCCGTACTCGTATATGTGTATCTGCACATCCATGAAATCATAATGTACATCGTCGGGCAGGTAATCTCCAAGATTGCTACAACCGGGCACCATCCTCGGATCGACGATGTCGCTAGGCACCTTGAGCGGGGGGCACGATTGATTCCCTTGTTCGCCGAGCTGGGAAATTTGTTTCCCAGCTGCTCGTCGTTCTTTCATCCTTTGATCACTGACTGTACTTCCCGACCGCTCCGCTTCGGCCCATGTCTTTCCAATAATGCGCTCATAGTTGCCTTTCGGCGGAGACTTTGGTGGTTTTGCCAGGGCAGCCAGAGTGCGCTTCACTTTCACCGGATCTACCTTCTCCTCCGGAGGTGGATGTCTCTTTGCTTTCAACCTTGAAACCAGTCATCCACTTCGGTTCGTGCGATCTTCCCGTTCTCCTCCGGGGTCCTCTCGTATGGTAACTTCTCTAGAGTCTTCAGAGAAGGACCGAATCTGTATGTCCTCCCGCCTCTGGCTGTACTGCTAGACGCCGGCCGAGCAGACGGAGCGGCTGTATTCTTTACTTGCTTACGAGGCGGAGGAGAAGGACTACGACGCGCCGGAGCAGCTGCCGGAGCAGCGGCGGGTCTCTTCCTCCCTTGCTGACGAGGCGGAGAAGGAGGAGGCTGGCTGCTCAGGCGCGCCGGCGCAGGCGGAGAAGGAGGCGGAGTGCCGCCACGCGCCGGAGAAGGAGCCAGCCGAGTGCCCTGATCGCCACTCGCCGGAGGAGGAGGCGGTGGAGGAGGCGGAGTGCCCTGACTTGCCGAAGGAGGAGGCGGAGGCGTCCAATTCGGAAGGTTGATGAGCTCCTTCCGCCATAGGCATGGAGTCTTCAGAGAATAACCCAGCCGAGTCTCCCCTTCTCCGGTAGGGTGGTCAAGCGGGAGGTCCTCAAATCCCTCCGTTATTTCATCCACCTTCACCTTAGCATATCCTTCTGGAATCGGCCGGCAGTGAAAAGTTGCGCCGGGTTCATTAGGAAAAACAGAGCCAACAGCCGCCTTGACCTTCATATTAATCCATTGCGTCATAAGGTGGCAATTTTGAGACTCCGTGATAGCACCAGCGGGATAGCTAGCAGGAGCCGTCAAGACATGCTCCGGCTGAAGCAGCTTGGTGGAAGCCACGCTGCTTCTCCGCTGAGATGGCGGGGTAGCTTCAGGGGAAGCTTCGGCAAGTCGTTTGCTGCGATTTGCTTCTCGTTCCTCTATCGCTTGTACCCTTGCGTGCAGCGCCTGCAGTTCGGTCTGCTGCACTTTCTTCCTCCTCTCATGGCATTTGTAACCGCCTGCGTCCGGAAACCCAGCCTTCCACGGAATGGAGCCTGGCGTGCCTCGTGTCCGTCCAGGGTGCTCAGGATTTCCGAGGGCCTTTGTGAGCTCGTCGTTCTCTCTATCTGGAAGGAACGTCCCTTTCTGCGCTGCATTGATATAGTACCGAAGGTTCTTGAAGGTTATGTCAAGTTGCTTGTCCGTCAAAACGCACTTCCTTGCTACAGGGTCCAAGGATCCGCCAGCCCCGAAGAACCAAGTCCGGCAACGGTCTAGCCAGTTCATTGTCTCTGGTTCGATCCCTTTATCAAGCAGATCAGTCTCAGCCTTTGCCCACTTAGGCCGGCCTTTGAGGTAGCCACCTGACCCCGTGCGATGGTGAAGCTTCTTCTTCGCAGCATTTTTCTTGTTTGTCTCCGACATCTTCTTACTCTTATCCGATGTCTTGTGGGCCACAAATGCGGGCCATTGATCTCTGATCTTCTCATATTTGCCCTTGAATTCTGGTGTCTCTTTTTTGTCGACAAACCTTTTCACCTCATTCTTCCACCTCCTGAATAGCTCTGCCATCTTCTTAAGAGCAGCAGACTTAATTAATGGCTCTATAACTGGCTTCTCCGGATCCTCCTCTGGCGGTAGGGTGAAATTTGCCTTCAGCTCATTCCAAAGATCATATTTCTGCATATCATTCACATAAGACACCTCAGGGTCTTCTTTAGCCAGCTTAAACCATTGGTGGATGTTGATCGGGATCTTGTCCCTAACAAGAACCCTGCACTGATCAGTAAATGCATCCTTCGTCCGGATGGGTTCAACCAGTAGGCCGTCGCACGTGATTGCTGTGATCTCAAACCTTTCATCCTCGCGCAACTTTTTCTTCGGGCCTCGTCTCTTTACCGAAGTTGTGCTCGATCCAGAGGGCTAGAAAAAAGAAGAAAGACGAGAGTTAATTAATATGTGTACATACCAAAACAATGAATGCATCAATTAGCTAGTCTCAGCACAGGCTTAACTAATATATTTACCTGGCCGGACTCTGTTCGGTCACCGGAGCCGTCACCCTGTTCTTCCGGACCTGCTTCTTCACCCTGCTGTTCTTCCGGACCTGCTTCTTCACCCTGCTGTTGTTCCAGACCTGCTTCTTCACCCTGCTATTCTTCCAGACCATCATTGTCGTTAAGATTATTTCCCGCAACGTTTCTTTTGCTTCCTCGTCTCGTCCATGCTCCATTGTTTCTGCAAATATATATTACAACGTGGCAACTATTACACAAGCATGACAGCACGTGGATATATTAGTTTGGGTGTACTCCTCGAGAGTTTTCACTGTCGAAGTTATCCGGGAGGGGGTAATATCGACAACGATGAGATACATACACGGGAAAATAATGTTATCGGGGAGCGGGTATATCGACCCCCCCCCCCACGTGTTGAAGTTATCGGGAGGGGTTTATATCGACAACGACGACATACGTACATGGGAAAATAATATTATCGGGGAGGGGGTATATCGACCCCCCCACGTGTTGAAGTTATCGGGAGGGGGTATATCGAACCCCCCTCGTGTTGAAGTTACCGGGAGGGGGTAATATCGACAACGATGAGATACATACACGGGAAAATAATGTTATCGGGGAGGGGTATATCGACCCCCACGTGTTGAAGTTATCAGGAGGGGTTTATTTATCGACAACAACGACATACGTACATGGGAAAATAATATTATCGGGGAGGGTGTATATCGACCCCCCCACGTGTTGAAGTTATTGGGAGGGGGTATATCGACCCCCCTCGTGTTGAAGTTACCGGTAGGGGGTAATATCGACAACGATGAGATACATACACGGGAAAATAATGTTATCGGGGAGGGGGTATGTCGACCCCCCCACGTGTTGAAGTTATCGGGAGGGGTATATCGACGACGACAGACCTGATAAAACATAAGAAAACGAAGAAGA
Source organism: Triticum urartu (assembly GCF_003073215.2). Lineage (NCBI taxonomy): Eukaryota > Viridiplantae > Streptophyta > Magnoliopsida > Poales > Poaceae > Triticum > Triticum urartu. The sequence goes on along the minus strand of NW_024112013.1, from coordinate 31,829 downwards.
AATAAAAAGAGGAGAAGAAGAAAGGAATAGCTAGAGGAGAAGATCGAAGAAAGAAAGAAAAAAAAGAGGAGAAGAAAAAAGGAATAGAGGAGAAGAAGAGAAAATAGAATATTTCTATTTTCTCTTCTTCTCCTCTATTCCTTTCTTCTTCTCCTCTTCTTTTTCTTCTTTTTTCTTCTTCTTATTTATTTCTCCTCTTCTTCCTCTCCCCTCTTCTTCTCCTTTCTTCCTCTTCTTATTTCCTTTTTCCTCTCATTCTTTTTCTTCTTCTTCCTTCTTAAAAATACATGAAGTAGTATTGCCTAATTCATTGTTCATATGAATATACAAACATTTGCATATTTACAATAATTAATATCACCAAAAAAATCTATGAACATATATCCTAATTTTTCTAAAAAACTATCTTTTGCATATATACATGAACATATATATACACAGAGAACATATATACATATATATAAAAAACAAGCATATATATGAAAAAAAGCATATATATGAAAAAAATGCTAGCTAGGAAGGGCGCCGGCCGGACCAGGAGGACCGCGGGGTCAGCGGCGAGGATGGCGACGGGGCAGTGGGCGCGCGCTCGGGGTAGGGGGCGCGGGCGACGGCGAGGCGGGCCGGGGCGGCGCGCGTCGGGGCAGGGACGCGGGTGACGGCAACGGGGGCGGGCCGGGGCGGCGCGCGTCGGGGCAGGGGCGCTGACGACGGCGACGACGGGGGCGGGCCGGGGCGGGCGGCGTCGGGGCAGCCTGGCGGCGTCGGCGTCGTTGGGGGCGGCAACTGCAAGATGAGAGTGAAAATTTCCTAAGTGTGGACTTATATAGCAGAGTCTTTAGTCCCGGTTCGTGGCAGCAACCGGGACTAAAGGTGGACCAAAGGCCTTCGTGGCAGCAACCGGGACTAAAGGTGGACCAAAGGCCTTGTGCTGCTGCGCCCGCGTCGAAAGTTTAGTCCCACCTCGCTAGTTGAGAGGGGTGCGCAGTGGTTTATAAGCCCCACTGCCGCACCCCTCTCGAGTTTCTCTCCATTGCAGGCTTACGGGCCTAATTTTCACTGCTATGCCTGTGGGCCTACTGGGCCTCCTGTGGGCCTGAATCCTGTCCCATGGATGGGTTTCTAGTCGTATTCAGGCCGTGGGGGCCAAGTAGGTGGCACTTTTTTTGTTTTTTTGTTGCTTTATTTATTTTATTTTCATTTGTTTTTTGCTTTATTTTTAATTCTTTATGCTTTTAGTTTTAGAAAAATTATAAACTTTTTGTTAATGCCATTAGTTTTCAAATTTGAAAACATTTTTTTGTTTTTTTGTTTTCTTTGTTGCTTTATTTATTTTATTTTATTTCTACTTACAACAAAATACGTATTTTTGCTATTTTTATTTTTTTTCAGTTTTTTTTGTTTTGTTTTCTGCATTATTTATTTTCTTTTTTTTTTTGTTTTTTTTTTTATTTCTTTTTGTTTTTAGTTTTAGAAAAATTATAAACTTTCTGTTAGTGCCATTAGTTTTCAAATTAGAATAGTTAAAATTTGAATTCTTTGAAATTTGTGTGAATCACAAGTTTGTGATTAACTTTACCAATGGCCCACGTGGCTGCCCTCTTGAGAGTGTTCTTGGTGAGAACATTGTTGACAAGGAGCGAACCGGGATTAATGGTATTACGAGGGCCAAACCATAAGACATTAAAGCATTTGAAATGAACTCTGAAAAAGTTGGCATAGCATGTGCATGTACAAAACGGAGAATGGTATCATACTCGTCTGTTACAAAGTTGGCATGGTATCATCATAATAGTTGCGGGAGAAAGTCTTCACTTTTTCTTCGCTTGTGTCATTTGCTTATTGCGCTGTAACCATGGATAATCTTCATCGTTTATCAGGATGCTTGGGTCAGCCTTGACTTTGAAGGGAGGAATTTCATGAAACTTTTCATAATCTTCAGACATGTCTGTCTTGCCCTCCACTCCCACGATGTCCCTTTTTCCTGAAAGAACTATGTGGCGCTTTGGCTCATCGTATGATGTATTCGCTTTCTTATCTTTTCTTTTTCTCGGTCTGGTAGACATGTCCTTCACATAGATAACCTGTGCCACATCATTGGCTAGGATGAACGGTTCGTCAGTGTACCCAAGATTTTTCAGATCCACTGTTGTCATTTCGTACTGTGGGTCTACCTGTACCCCGCCTCCTAACATATTGACCCATTTGCACTTAAACAAAGGGACCTTAAAATCATGTCCGTAGTCAAGTTCCCATATGTCCACTATGTAACCATAATATGTGTCCTTTCCCCTCTCGGTTGTTGCATCAAAGCGGACATCGCTGTTTTGGTTGGTGCTCTTTTGATCTTGTTCAATCGTGTAAAATGTATTCCCATTTATCTCGTATCCTTTGTAAATCAATACAGTCAAAGATGGTCCCCTGGACAACAAGTACAGCTCATCACCAACGGTGTTGTCACCTCTGAGACGTGTTTCCAACCAACTGCTGAAAGTCCTGATGTGTTCACATGTAATCCAGTCGCCGCACTGCTCCGGGTGTTTGGAGCGCAGACTGTTCTTGTGTTCATCGATATACGGGGTCACCAAGGTAGAGTTCTGTAAAACTATGTAGTGTGCTTTAGACCAAGAATGCCCATCCCTACATATTATTGAGTCCGCTCCTAGCGTGCCTTTTCCAATCAGTCTCCCCTCATACAGCGATTTAGGGAGACCTATATTCTTAAGGCCAAGAATGAAGTCAACACAAAACCCGATGACATCCTCTGTTTCATGGCCCATGGAGATGCTTCCTTCTGGCCTAGCGCGGTTACAGACATATTTCTTTAGGACTCTCATGAACCTCTCAAAGGGGAACATATTGTGTAGAAATACGGCCCCAGAATGACAATCTCGTCGACTAGATGAACTAGGACGTGCGTCATGATATTGAAGAAGGATGGTGGGAACACCAGCTCAAAACTGAAAAGACATTGCGCCACATCACTCCTTAGCCTTGGTATGATTTCTGGATCGATCACCTTCTGAGAGATTGCATTGAGGAATGCACATAGCTTCACAATGGCTAATCGGGCGTTTTCCGGTAGAAGCCCCCTCAATGCAACTGGAAGCAGTTGCGTCATAATCACGTGGCAGTCATGAGACTTTAGGTTCTGGAACTTTTTCTCTGGCATATTTATTATTCCCTTTATATTCGACGAGAAGCCAGTCGGGACCTTCATACTGAGCAGGCATTCAAAGAAAATTTCTTTCTCTTCTTTCGTAAGAGCGTAGCTGGCAGGACCTCATACTGCTTCGGAGGCATGCCGTCTTTTTCGTGCAAACGTTGCAGGTCCTCCCGTGCCTCAGGTGTATATTTTGTCTTCCCATACACGCCCAAGAAGCCTAACAGGTTCACACAAAGGTTCTTCATCACGTGCATCACGTCGATTGAAGAGCGGACCTCTAGGTCTTTCCAGTAGGGTAGGTCGAAGAATATAGATTTCTTCTTCCACATGGGTGCGCCTCCCTCAGCGTCATTCGGAACAGCTAGTCCGCCGGGACCCTTTCCAAAGATTACGTGTAATTCATTGACCATAGCAAGTACGTGATCACCGGTACACATGGCGGGCTTCTTCCGGTGATCTGCCTCGCCTTTGAAATGCTTGCCTTTCTTTCGACATTGATGGTTGGTCGGGAGAAATCGACGATGGCCCACGTACACATTCTTCCTGCATCTGTCCAGGTATATACTTTCGGTGTCATCCAAACAGTGCGTGCATGCGTGGTATCCCTTGTTTGTCTGTCCTGAAAGGTTAGTGAGAGCGGGCCAATCGTTTATGGTCACGAACAGCAACGCCTTTAGGTTAAATTCCTCTTGTTTGTGCTCATCCCATGTACGTACACCGTTTCCAATCCACAGCTGTAAAAGTTCTTCAACTAATGGCCTTAGGTACACATCAATGTCGTTGCCGGGTTGCTTAGGGCCTTGGATGAGAACTGGCATCATAATGAACTTCCGCTTCATGCACATCCAAGGAGGAAGGTTATACATACATAGAGTCACGGGCCAGGTGCTGTGATTGCTGCTCTGCTCCCCGAAAGGATTAATGCCATCCGTGCTTAAAGCAAACCATACGTTCCTTGGGTCCTTTGCAAACTCATCCCAGTACTTTCTCTAGATTTTTCTCCACTTCGACCCGTCAGCGGGTGCTCTCAACTTCCTGTCTTTCTTACGGTCCTCACTGTGCCATCGCATCAACTTGGCATGCTCTCCGTTTCTGAACAGACGTTTGAACCGTGGTATTATAGGAGCATACCACATCACCTTCGCAGGAACCCTCTTCCTGGGGGGCTCGCCGTCAACATCACCAGGGTCATCTCGTCTGATCTTATACCGCAATGCACCGCATACCGGGCATGCGTTCAGATCCTTGTATGCACCGCGGTAGAGGATGCAGTCATTAGGGCATGCATGTATCTTCTGCACCTCCAATCCTAAAGGGCATACGACCTTCTTTGCTGCGTATGTACTGTCGGGCAATTCGTTATCCTTTGGAAGCTTCTTCTTCAATATTTTCAGTAGCTTCTCAAATTCTTTGTCAATCACAGCATTCTCTGCCTTCCATTGCAGCAATTCTAGTACGGTACCGAGCTTTGTGTTGCCATCTTTCGCAATTGGGGTACAACCCTTTTTTGTGATCCTCTAACATGCGATCGAACTTCAGCTTTTCCTTTTGACTTTCGCATTGCGTCCTTGCATCGACAATGACCTGGCGGAGATCATCATCATCGGGCACATCGTCTGGTTCCTCTTGATTTTCAGCAGCTTCACCCGTTGCAGCATCATTGGGCACATCGTCTGGTTCCTCTTGATCTTCACCAGCTCCCCCCGTTGCAACATCACCGTATTCAGGGGGAACATAGTTGTCATCGTACTCTTCTTCTTCGCCGTCTTCCATCATAACCCCTATTTCTCCGTGCCTTGTCCAAACATTATAGTGTGGCATGAAACCCTTGTAAAGCAGGTGGGTGTGAAGGATTTTCCGGTCAGAGTAAGACTTTGTATTCCCACAATTAGGGCATGGACAACACATAAAACCATTCTGCTTGTTTGCCTCAGCCGCTTCGAGAAATTCATGCACGCCCTTAATGTACTCGGAGGTGTGTCTATCACCGTACATCCATTGCCGGTTCATCTGCGTGCGTTATATATAATTAACTGTGTCAAAAACCATTACAGAACATCATGAATAGATAATTAAGTGACCAAATTAATATAAGTTCATCATCATATTAAAACCAAAGTACATACATAGTTCTCATCTAACAACATATAGCTCTCCAGAGCATCTAATTAATTAAACCATACATTGAAACTATGTAAAACATTTCAATGCAAAAACAAACGCGATCATAATCGCAACCAAGGTAACAATTGATCCAACGGCATAATGATACCAAGCCTCGGTATGAACGGCATATTTTCTAATCTTTCTAATCTTCAAGCGCATTGCATCCATCTTGATCTTGTGATCATCGACGACATCCGCAACATGCAACTCCAATATCATCTTCTCCTCCTCAATTTTTTTATTTTTTCCTTCAAGAAATTGTGTTCTTCCTCAACTAAATTTAACCTCTAAACAATAGGGTCGGTTGGAATTTCCGGTTTACATACCTCCTAGATAAATAAAATCTATGTCACGTTGGTCGGCATAATATTCATAAACAATAAATGAACCAATAGTTATAAAGATAATATATACCACATCCGAATCATAGACAGGACGAGGGCCGACGGGGGCGGATACCAAAACCATCGCACTATATAAGATGCAATAATAAAAGTAAGAAAATGATACAATTATCTATCTAAACATACAGGTAAGAATATTTTTCCTTTCAGAAAGAAGATGAGAACAAAAGGCTCACCACGGTGGTGCCGGTGATGAGATCGGCGCGGGTGATCGACGGCGGTGAAGACGGGGGCGGGGCGTGACGGACCGCTAAACCTAGACAAATATTGAGGAAAATGGAGCTTGGAGGTCGAGCTTGGAGAGGAGAAAGCTTAAGTAGTGTGGCTCGGGCATTCCATCGAACACCTTGTGTGCATAGGAGGTGAGCTAGAGCACCACCAAGCCCTCTCCCCCTCGGCCAGAAAAAAGAGAGAGTGTGCTCTGCTCTTGCGTGAGGGGGTATATATAGGCACCACCATTGGTCCCGGTTGGTGGCATGAACGGGGACTAAAGGGGGGCCTTTGGTCCCGGTTCATGCCTCCAACCGGGGCCAATGGTGGTGGGCCAGGAGCCAGGACCATTGGTCCCGGTTCGTCCCACAAACCGGAACCAAAAAGTCTAGACGAACCGGGACCAATGGCCCACGTGGCCCGGCCGGCCCCCTGGACTCACGAACCGGGTCCAATAATGCACCCATTGGTCCCGGTTCTAGACTGAACCGGGACTAATGGGCTTACCCGGCCTGAACCTTTGCCCCCTTTTCTACTAGTGAATGGATAGCCTCACGGGACGTTGCCGATGACGGTAGTTACAACAACGACAGCCCCGCCCTAGCGATGCAATGTGAAGCATATGTGCACGAACGCGAGATACAAAATAGCATACCTCACTCTCAACAGTCAGCGCCTGCTTCTGCTGCCCATAATTCTAATTTACTTTTCTAGAAATTCACAGTTTAGCAATCAAACCTGGAGCCGTCAATGCATGCGTGCATGTAAAACTGGAACCATGGATCCTGCATGTAGAATTGGATTCCATGTACGCACATGCTGGCATGTCCCGTACTTTCCATGGGTTTTTTTCTTTTGCTAGAATGACTGCAAAGGAAAGCTTTTGGTCTTCAATTACCATGAATCAGACTGGAATGATTGGATTAGCAGTATGCGTCGGTGTTAGTGTAACAGGAGAGATCGGGGAGGGTTAATCGCCATCACCTATCGGCGAGAGGAACGATCTTTTTCCAAGAATCCTTCTTCTTAGCATGCATAGTTGATCCCTTCTAATCCTCATCTCCATCAAGCACAACGGTAGCGACCTGCTCCGTGACGGTAGATCCTCATCGACGACGACGCGCACAAAGGCTCCCATATATGCGTGTGTGCATGTTCGTTTCTTGCGAGAGCTGACCAGCGGGCCGGATCTACACGCATGCATGCGCCGTGTACGGGCTGGCCGGCTTGGCATGCCCCGCCGGCTAAGATCCAGATTCCGTTAAGATGCTATGTACGATCTGCCGGCTAGCTTGCTTTTCCTTTTTTTAACTTATATTTATGAGATGAGATCTCCTACGTGGTTTGCTAGGGCTCGTTGCCTACAGGTGATGGCGTGGTCTGTTAGGTTTCCTTTTTTTGAGTGCGTATTCTGTTAGGATTGTGCAGATATGATGTGTTCCAAATCATCTGACGTGTTCCTTTTTTGTTTTCCTGTTTTTTTTGCGAGGGTGGACATACGAAGTGGGTTTCCGTTTTTTTTATGTTAGTACTTGCCTAATCTTCACCGTTGATTCATCTTAGTTTTTAAAGTGTCAAATCATCACCGTTCGTTTTCTATCGTTTTAATTATATAATAGATAGATAGATAGTAGGTTCCCACTCATCATAAAGCTTTCTAGGGATAGAAACTTCGAACTCAAGTTTTTCTTCACAAGATTACATCAAAGCTTCAACGATATATTTAGTAAAAGCTTTATTTTGACGATAAGCATGAGGATAATTTAGCATGGATTGCAACAAGAAAATACAATCTATCAAAGAGCAATTATCATGAATTAAAATCTTTGAAATCCAAAATCAGAGATGCTAAATCTCAGTCAACTGAGACTTCGCGAAGTCTCAGTCGACGCCCCGTCCGTTGGATCGGTGGATGCTTCAAGATTCGTACAACTGCACTACCAGCCCATTTGTTTTGTTTTTTTCTGTTTGTTTTTGGGCTGGGCCCTGTCCTTCTGTTCTTCTTTGTCGGGGCTAGCCTGGGGCAAGGTTTCGGTCTTTTTTTCATTGTTGTGGCAGGTTTCTTATTAAAAATAATTATGGTTGCAAATTTAAACTGCCGGGGCTTAGGAGGGGAAATTCAAAGGGCGTCTTGATGTTATTTTTCTTTTTTTTTGGGGAAAACTTCCAATCTATTCATCTTCAATCAAGGTAGTACAACGAACACTAGAAATAGTAAAGATTACATCCAGATCCATAGACCACCTAGCGACGACTTCAAGCACTGAAGCGAGCCGAAGGCGTGCCGCTGTCATCGCCCCTCCCTCGCCGGAACCGGGCAAACCTTATTGTAGTAGACAGTCGGAAAGTCGTTGTGCTAAGGCCCCATAGAACCAACGCACCAGAACAGCAATCGCCGCGGATGAAGAGTGTAGATCAGAAGGAACCAACCTGAAGACACATGAACAAAAACAAACGACGAACAGATCCGAGCAAATCCACAACGACAGATCCGCCGGAGACACACCTCCACACGCCCACCTATGATGCTCGACGCATCACCGGAACGGGGGCTAGGCGGGGAGACCTTTATTCCATCTTCAGGGAGCCGCCACCGTCTCGTCTTCCTGAGCAGGACACAAACCCTAACAAAGCTCGAAAAAAGATCTAAAAATAGAGCCCTCCCACCGGCAAGGGCTGAGATCCACTCCGCCTCCATGGCCCTAAGGCCACCGGAGACGGGACGGATCGGCGCCGGCGCCGGCGGGAGGCGGAGAACCCTAGCTTTTTGGGCGGTGGCGGCCGGCTAGGTCACGTACGTGCGTTACGCTGATGTTATTTTTCTTTAGATGACCTCTTCTGTGTTATTTGTTTTACAAAATAGTTTTCATACATTTAAACTGCACATAATTTTTGGTGCAACTAACCATATTAGAGTGTCAAACTTGTCATCTTGTACTTTTTGTTTTAAGTAATTTATCCAAATATGACTAATTTTATACATGTTTATTTTCCTTTTCTTTTTGTAGTTATACTTCTTTTTGGCTTACGTGTTTATTATAAATTGTTTTCCTAAATGTAAATATGAATAAACAATACTGTATGTTTTTATTTTATTTGGTTTATTTTTTCGTGGTTGTACTTGTTAGTAGACTAAAGTTCTACTCTGGTGAGGGAGGGACGATGATGGGGCCCACCATTTGACTCATTCCGGTGCTTATAGTTGTTGTTAGGTGGTCTACATGCATGGATGCAATTTTTCTTTCTCCTAGTTTTCTTTGTACCGCCATGATGTTTTGATGAATGGATGGATGTTTTTCGCACAAGAAAAAGTTGCATGTACTTTTTTTTGTTTGGCTAAAGTTGTTTTTACAAATTGGTTGTTGCCTTGTTGGTGTCGAGGAAGAGACATAATGCAACTAAAGGTAGAGTTGGCTATATTTCTTTAAATTTTCTTTTTGTTTGTAAAAAAACTTCTACTAACTTGTCGTGCGCCCTAACACAAGGAACACTATGTTGATAGAAATGAAACTTCTAATAACTTTTTATTTTTGCCTACATGTGGCATATCTGACTCTCATGCCTAATTGCACAAGTTGCAACTATACGCAACCTGTTCAATGCACAACTTTATGTGTTACGACCTTTTTTTTAGGATCAACATGTGACGCAACCTTAGGAGGCACTAGTTAGACATTTAGCAATGGCGTTTTTCATTTCTCTTCCTTTTTTGTTTTGTTTTTCTCCCACTGCATGAGAATAATATTCCAAGATAATCTTTGGAGGAGGGGTGCCCTATTTTCCTCCAGTTGCATGTCCACCCTCGACACGAAACCCCCCCTAGCGGTGGCAGCTGCATCTCCACCCTCGACATCACTACTAGGAAAAGGCCTACTAATGGCGCACTGGTTTTGCCTACTAATGGCGCATTATCAGTGCGCCATTAGTAGCACGCCACTAGTATATTTTACTAATGGCGCACCACTGGTGCGCCATTAGTATACCAGATACAATGCGCCATTAGTGTGCCTCCCGGGGGGCCATACGTAAGCATGGCTTTGTCATACTAATGGCGCATTCTCTGCTAATGTGCCATTAGTATCCTTTGGCATACTAATGGCGCACCTGGTGGTGATGCGCCATTAGTATGAATATTTGTTTTTTTTTGTTTTTCCTTTTCTGATTTTTGCGCAGGTTACAAAATATATTATTAGACAGAATATAAAATATATTATTAGACAGACTATAAAATATATTATTAGACAGAATATAGACAGCAGCACACAACAACATCAGATTCATCGAATACAATAGAAGATTAGTCTCCGAATACAATTCATAATATTAGTCTCCGAATTCAAAAGACCGAACAAAGATAAAACATTACAAGTCTCAAGACCGCGAGTATCGAGTTTGTCTTCACATTACAAGTCGATATCGATCATCTAAACTCCATCACATAGAAGAGAGCTGTGGTCATCACGATGAGCATCATCGCGATCAAACTGGTCTTCATCCGGTTCCTCCAACGCTCCCTCCTCTCTCCCGCTAGATAGCGGGCGTATCTAGATTCGGCCTCCGCCCTAGTGGTGTACCCTTTGTAACTATTACCGCTGAAACGGTGAACCTTCTCCGATACTCCTCCCAGTCGTCGTAGACTCCGGGAACCTTACCCTTGTACACGACATACGACGGCATCTCTATGCACAAGCCAAACAACAGACAATACATAAGCAATATGTAAGTATGCAACAAAAGGATCGGAAGAGAAAAGCAAGACATTAAAAGCATGAAAGCACAAGTGCTCCCCAGGTGGTTTTGGTAATTAATGTCAACATATCTCTTGTTGGACTAACACTTTTATCTAGTATGTTTCAGATAAGTTCAACAATGGAGTGGCATGGACTAAAGGTTGTGGGAAATCCTTCAAGTTGCTAAGGACAAAGGATTGGCTAAAGCTTCAAGCTCAAGACTCTTCATTTTACATTTTAGTGATCAAAGATCACATTGAGTCCATAGGAAAAGCCAATACTATCAAGGAGGGATGAGGTGTTGTTTAATGAGTCTCTTGCTTCAAGTGCTTAATGATATGCTCCAAAATCCTCAGCTACTTTCCCACTTCCATATATGACCTAAACCCAAAGCCAAACTCGGACCTACCAATATTTTCTATCCGGCGCCACCGAGTTTCACTTGTCATAGCCATTGCCAAACCCTAGCAAATCGGTTCTACCGATAGGGATCTCGGTCTCACCGAGATGGGATTGTAATCTCACTGTGTATGTCCACTGCCAAAATCGGTCTCACCGAGTTTGTGCAATCGGTACTACCGAGGTTACAATGCAAACTCACTGTGTATGCTCATTACCAAAATCGGTCTCACCGAGTTTGTGTAATCGGTCCCACCGAGTTTGCCCGACCAACCCTCTGGTTAGCTTATTACCAAATCGGTCTCACCGAGTTTGTGTAATCGGTCTCACCGAGATTACGTTATGCCCTAACCCTAACCATATCGGTCCTACCGAGTTGCATGTCAGTCCCACCGAAAATCTCTAACAGTCACTAGGTTTACTATTTCGGTCCGACCGAGTTTGTTGATTCGGTCCCACCGAGATTGGTAAATTGTGTGTAACGGTTGGATTTTGTGTGGAGGCTATATATACCCCTCCACCTCCTCTTCATTCATGGAGAGAGCCATCAGAACAGATCTTCACTTCCAATACACATTTTCTGAGAGAGAACCACCTACTCATGTGTTGAGGCCAAGATATTCCATTCCTACCATATGAATCTTGATCTCTAGCCTTCCCCAAGTTGCTGCCAACTCAAATCTTCTTTCCACCAAATCCAAATCATGTGAGAGAGAGTTGAGTGTTGGGGAGACTATCATTTGAAGCACAAGAGCAAGGAGTTCATCATCAACACACCCTTTGTTACTTCTTGGAGAGTGGTGTCTCCTAGATTGGCTAGGTGTCACTTGGGAGCCTTCGACACGATTGTGGAGTTGAACCAAGGAGTTTGTAAGGGCAAGGAGATCGCCTACTTCGTGAAGATCTACCGCTAGTGAGGCAAGTCCTTCGCGGGCGACGGCCATGGTGGGATAGACAAGGTTGCTTCTTCGTGGACCCTTCGTGGGTGGAGCCCTCCGTGGACTCGCGCAACCGTTACCCTTCGTGGGTTGAAGTTTCCATCAACGTGGATGTAGGATAGCACCACCTATCCGAACCATGGGAAAAACATCCTTGTCTCCAATTGCGTTTGAATTCTCCAAACCCTTCCCTTTACATTCTTGCAAGTTGCATGCTTTACTTTCCGCTGCCTATATACTCTTTGCATACTTGCTTGATATGTATTGTGAATGTTGAAATTGTGCCTAAACTCCACTTAAACCGAAAAAGTTTAAAAAACTGCAACTTTAGCACTAAGTGTCTAATCACCCCCCCTCTAGACACATCTACTTCAAGGTCCTACAAGTGGTATCAGAGCCTTGGTCTCCATTGCCTTGGTTTAATCACCATTGGAGGAAGATGGATGTGTCTACTTTAGGGAGTCTTAGACATAGAGTGCTTATTCTTGATGGAGAGTATTTTCATGAGTGGAAAAATGAGATGCTTGTGATTTTCAATCAATATCATTTGAACAAGTATATTGCTAGCCGTTGTGCACCTCATATTGATCCTTTGCATCCTACCCTAGATGAAGATATTGACATGATTCGCAATCTTAGAACTGTTGAGCTCATCATTACAGGATTGCCCAAAAACTTGATTGCTAGTTTGCCTACTCTTAATTGTGCCTATACTATATGGAAATTTCTTGAGGAACGATTTCCCGATTATTCCTTGAAATTTTTTGATGAAATTCTCCATAAATCTATTGCCTTGAGTAAAATGAACTCTAGTGATCCTAGTTTTGGTGATTGTCTATTTGAGCTTACCAATCTCATGCGTGCTAAAGGAAACGTTGGAATCATTAGTGATATTATATCCGAAGCTATAAGAATTCATGAAAGTGACCACTTTAATGATCATTTATCTAATGAATTACCCTCTCTAGGAAATGATAATCACAAGATGATGTTGAACATGGATACTATGATGATGATGATAGTGACTTCGATCTTGATGATGCAATGAGACATTTTGGCCTTATGGCAAATCTTCGGGGATATGTGTCAGGAGGAAAGGAATGGGTTCTTGATAGTGGATGTACTGATCATATGACCGGAGATGAAGAGATGTTCCGTGAGCTTGCTGAAAATGACGACCCTCGAAAATATGTCACCTTTGGTGATAATTCAAAGGGTAAGGTGGCCATCTCACATAACAGTTCCATTCAAAATGTCATGCTCGTTGAATCTCACGGCTACAACTTACTTTCAGTATCTAGACTTGCTGATTTCGATTTGAATGTCCTATTTACTGAGGTAGATTGCCAAGTGTTTCGTCAAGACAATCATAAAATGGTCTTTACTGGTATACGAAGAGGTGATCTTTACATTGTCGATTTCTCTAAAAAGGCTCAACCTAGAACTTGCTTTATTGCTAAATCCTCAAAAGGTTGGTTATGGCATAGACGACTAGGTCACGTTGGCATGAGAAACCTTGACAAGCTTATTAAAGGAAATCATATCCTTGGAGTTAACGATGTCATATCTGATAAGGATAGACTTTGCAGTGCTTGTCAAGCAGGTAAACAGGTTGGAGGAAGGCATCCCGTGAAGAACATCATGACCACAAGGAGGCCACTCGAGCTACTTCACATGGATCTCTTTGGTCCCAACGCCTACAAGAGTCTCGGTGGAAATTCTTTTGGTCTAGTTATAGTTGATGATTTTTCAAGATTTACATGGGTGTTCTTTCTTGATGACAAGTCGCAGGTCCAGAAGATCTTCAAAAACTTCGCTAGGAAGGCCCAAAATCAATTTGACGTGAAGATCAAGAAGGTTCGGAGTGACGACGGAACGGAGTTCAAGAACGCAAATGTGGACACCTTTCTTGACGAAGAAGGGATTTCACATGAGTTCTCGGCTACGTACACACCTCAACAAAATGGAGTTGTTGAGAGGAAGAACCGGACGCTCATCAAAATGGCGAGAACGATGCTTGATGAGTACAAGACGCCGAAGCACTTTTGGGCAGAAGCGGTTGAGACAGCTTGTCATGCAACAAATCGCTTGTATCTTCACAAGCTACTCGGCAAGACGGCATACGAGCTCCTCACCGGTAACAAACCCCAAGTTGGATACTTTCGAGTATTCGGCTCAAAGTGTTACATTCTTGACAAGCATCGTCGTTCAAAGTTTGCTCCTAAATCTCATGAAGGTTTCCTACTTGGTTATGGCTCAAACTCTCACACTTACCGTGTCTACAACAATTTCACCCGAAAGGTTGAAGAGACGGTAGATGTGAAGTTTGATGAATCTAATGGCTCGCAAGTAGAGCAATTTCCAATTGATGTAGGAGACAAAGACCCTTCAGAAGCAATCCAAGACTTGTCCATTGGCAAGATTCGTCCAACGGAGGTAAAGGAGAGTACCTCGTCCGTCCAAGTGGAAGCTTCTACTTCACGACAAGGTGAACCAAGAATTGACACGGAAGCATACACAAGTGGGACACATCAAGATGGAGAAGACGAGGAAATGCACCAAGATGAACATCAACAACCTCCTTCTCCACCACGACAAGAGAACGACAATGTCAACAATGAAGAGGGCCAAGAAGAAGAACAAGATGAAGAAGATGTTCAACGAAGACCCAAGCAAAAGCTCTCACGAGTTCGAGCAAGAATTGCCAAAGATCATCCCGTCGAGCAAATCTACAATGATATTCAAACCGGGAGAATCACTCGCTCAAAAACTCATTTAGCTAACTTTTGTGAAAACTATTCATTCATCTCTAGCATTGAACCTATGAAGGTTGAAGAAGCATTGGAAGATCCGGATTGGATAAACGCTATGCATGAAGAGCTACACAACTTTGAGAGAAACCAAGTTTGGACATTGAGAAGCCCGACAACAATCACAACATCATTGGTACCAAATGGGTGTTTCGCAACAAGCAAGATGAAGATGGACAAGTGGTTCACAACAAAGCACGTCTCGTCGCTCAAGGGTACACACAAGTCGAAGGTATGGACTATGGTGAGACATATGCTCCCGTTGCTAGACTTGAGTCCATTCGCATCTTACTTGCCTATGCTAATCACCATAATATCACTTTGTACCAAATGGACATTAAAAGTGATTTTCTAAATGGTGAAATAGAGGAGGAAGTTTATGTCAAACAACCTCCCGGCTTTATCAATCCTAAGAAACCAAATCATGTTTACAAACTTCACAAAGCTCTTTATGGTCTTAAACAAGCTCCTAGAGCATGGTATAAATGCTTGACCAAGTTCCTTATTGCAAGTGGTTTTGAAATTGGTAAAATTGATTCTACTCTTTTTACTAAAAGGGTTAATGGAGAACTATTTGTATGCCAAATTTATGTTGATGATATCATATTTGGTTCAACTAACCCTCTCTTTAGTGAAAAGTTTGGAAAGCTAATGTCAGAGAAGTTTGAGATGTCTATGATGAGTGAACTCAAATTCTTTCTCGGTTTGCAAATCAAGCAAACTAAGGAAGGTACATTTGTCTCTCAAACGAAGTACACCAAGGACTTATTCAAGAAGTTCAATATGCAAGAATGCAAAGGTATGCCTACACCCATGCCTACTAGTGGACATCTTGATTTGACCAAAGATGGTGAACCGGTTGATCAAAAGGTTTATCGCTCTATGATTGGTTCATTGTTATACCTATGTGCTTCACGTCCCGACATTATGCTAAGTGTGTGCATGTGTGCACGATATCAAGCTGCTCCTAAAGAATGTCATCTTAAGGCCGTGAAAAGGATAGTGAGATACTTAATTCATACACCAAACTTTGGCATTTGGTATCCTAAGAGGTCTTCTTTTGATCTTGTTGGCTATTCCGACTCGGATTATGCCGGAGACAAGGTTGATAGAAAGTCCACTTCGGGTACTTGTCAATTTCTTGGTAGATCTCTTGTGTCTTGGTCCTCCAAGAAACAAAACTCGGTATCCTTATCCACCGCCGAAGCGGAATACATTGCCACTGTTTCATGTTGTGCTCAATTACTTTGGATGACCCAAACTCTTAAAGATTATGGGATCTATGTGAAACATGTTCCATTGCTTTGTGACAATGAAAGTGCTATCAAAATTGGACATAATCCTGTACAACATTCTCGAACTAAGCATATTGAAGTTCGTCATCATTTCATTCGATACCATGTTGCTAAGGGTGACATTGATCTTAAGCATGTTCGCACCGATAAGCAATTAGCAGATATATTTACTAAACCTCTTGATGAGAAAGTGTTTTGCAGGTTGAGAGGTGAATTGAACATTATTGATGCTTCGAACTTGGAGTAGGAACTCCATTGGATACATGCAAGACATGAGCTTATGACTAATCCATGATATATCTCTTATGATGACTATCTTATGTCTTGGATATATTTGTACCTTGCATGTTATCTAACCCATGTAGGTACTTGGTTGAATCTAATTCCATGAGATTGCAACTCACTAACATCTTGAGCAATCTCTACATCACCAAGTCCCTACACAATGGTGGTTGAAGACAAGGAAGCACAAAACCATTCAAACATATCTTTTGACAAATTCTATGTTGAGCTTCATGATTGTCATTTTTGGATACACAAGTGCTCTTCCTTGCAAGAACTAACCCATGTAGGTAGATGAACTCAAACTCCAAGTGGTGCTCCCAACTCTTGATGAGCTACATCAACCTTGAGCACCCACACAAGTTCAACTACATGAGCAAGACCCACACCACCACCCAAGGTATGATATTCCATCTTAAAGAAGCTTTACTCCAAGTCATGAGTCAAAGCAACTCAACAAGATGTGAATACATCAAGATGCCTAAACGAAAAATGGTAACCCCATTTTGAGCTTAAACGATGAGTATGACCTATGATCAAGTGTTCTCACTTGACTCCTAAGTCAATATACTCTAACATAGGTGACTATGTCACCGCCCAACTCTAGATTAAGTTCTCTAGTGTTCCTTTCTGTGTTATTGCATTTGTCTCATGCATATTTATTTTCTTTCTCTTTTTCAAAAAAAAACTTCATCTAGATCTTTCCGTTTCTTTTCCTTTCCTTTTGTTTTTGTTCTGCATTTTCTGCATTCAATTCCTTGCAAATCCTTCAGATAACTCATTGCAAATCTTTGTGAGATCCTACATGTTTAGTGAGCTAAGGTGACAAGTGTTTTCTCTGTGTTGAACTCGGCTTCACCGAATTGTAGTTTTCGGTCCAACCGAATACTTTCGGCACCACCAAAACATTCCACTCGGTGCCGCCGATTTCACTACAGGAAAAACAGTTTGCCACTTGTTCAATATGTCTTCTGTTTCAGCTCCACTCAATGAATCTTGTCCTCTACAAGCATCACAGTTTTATCCATTGCTTTGTGCTGAGTCTCAAGGACCAAACGTATTCGACGGATTCCAGAAAGCCCTTCTTGGAAATTGATGTCAAAGGGGGAGAGAGAGATCACATCAAAGCTTATCACCTACAAGGGAGAAAGTATTAAGGGGGAGAAAGAGATCTCCAGGGGGAGAGAATACTCAAGGATCCCAGATGCTTGATGTTCAAGAGGAGAGATGCCACATGTCTTTTTGGGGGAAAGACATGTTCATATGTGCTTATTTGCATTAAGTTCTATCCATTTGTATCTTTCAGCTCTGATTTTCTTTTCCCTATCTTCTCCCAATATCTCATGTTAGTTTCAAGGGGAGCGAGACACCTAAGGGAAAGAAATTAGTCAAATTCATTGCATATCTTTACTCTTGGGGACATGTCTAATCCAATGTGGTACCCTGTACTCACTCTCTACATGTCATCCCAGTCTTGGTATTCTTGTGGTTCCTTTTGTTTGCTCTGGCTAGTGGATGTATCTGTGTTATCTAACCTTGTTTGTGGAGGTTCATTCCATCCTAAGCCAACTCAAGACTACAAGGTAAGTGTATGCATCAAAATCATGAGTATGAGGAATTCTTGCTTATGTACATACTGTTTGCAAGGAGGACTCATGAGCATGAAGGTATTTTCCTTAATAATCCTTTTGCTCTGATGCATATGGCCAAGATACATGTAAAACATTGACTACTCTGTCATGGTTATGCTCTCACATGCTTCTATATATTCACATGAGTGCATACTTGTAGGGGGAGCCCATGTTTGTTACATGTTCTTCCAGAGCTTTACTTGCTATTCTCTGTATCTTTATCTAAAGCTTTGATGTATGTTGCCATCAATTACCAAAAAGGGGTAGATTGAAAGCACAAGTGCTCCCCAGGTGGTTTTGGTAATTAATGTCAACATATCTCTTGCTGGACTAACACTTTTATCTAGTATGTTTCAGATAAGTTCAACAATGGAGTGGCATGGACTAAAGGTTGTGGGAAATCCTTCAAGTTGCTAAGGACAAAGGATTGGCTAAAGCTTCAAGCTCAAGACTCTTCATTTTACATTTTAGTGATCAAAGATCACATTGAGTCCATAGGAAAAGCCAATACTATCAAGGAGGGATGAGGTGTTGTTTAATGAGTCTCTTGCTTCAAGTGCTTAATGATATGCTCCAAAATCCTCAGCTACTTTCCCACTTCCATATATGACCTAAACCCAAAGCCAAACTCGGACCTACCAATATTTTCTATCCGGCGCCACCGAGTTTCACTTGTCATAGCCATTGCCAAACCCTAGCAAATCGGTTCTACCGATAGGGATCTCGGTCTCACAGAGATGGGATTGTAATCTCACTGTGTATGTCCACTGCCAAAATCGGTCTCACCGAGTTTGTGCAATCGGTACTACCGAGGTTACAATGCAAACTCACTGTTGTATGCTCATTACCAAAATCGGTCTCACCGAGTTTGTGTAATCGGTCCCACCGAGTTTGCCCGACCAACCCTCTGGTTAGCTTATTACCAAATCGGTCTCACCGAGTTTGTGTAATCGGTCTCACCGAGATTACGTTATGCCCTAACCCTAACCATATCGGTCCTACCGAGTTGCATGTCAGTCCCACCGAAAATCTCTAACGGTCACTAGGTTTACTATTTCGGTCCGACCGAGTTTGTTGATTCGGTCCCACCGAGATTGGTAAATTGTGTGTAACGGTTGGATTTTGTGTGGAGGCTATATATACCCCTCCACCTCCTCTTCATTCATGGAGAGAGCCATCAGAACAGATCTTCACTTCCAATACACATTTTCTGAGAGAGAACCACCTACTCATGTGTTGAGGCCAAGATATTCCATTCCTACCATATGAATCTTGATCTCTAGCCTTCCCCAAGTTGCTTTCCACTCAAATCTTCTTTCCACCAAATCCAAATCCTGTGAGAGAGAGTTGAGTGTTGGAGAGACTATCATTTGAAGCACAAGAGCAAGGAGTTCATCATCAACACACCATTTGTTACTTCTTGGAGAGTGGTGTCTCCTAGATTGGCTAGGTGTCACTTGGGAGCCTCCGACAAGATTGTGGAGTTGAACCAAGGAGTTTGTAAGGGCAAGGAGATCGCCTACTTCGTGAAGATCTACCGCTAGTGAGGCAAGTCCTTCGTGGGCGACGACCATGGTGGGATAGACAAGGTTGCTTCTTTGTGGACCCTTCATGGGTGGAGCCCTCCGTGGACTCGCGCAACCATTACCCTTCGTGGGTTGAAGTCTCCATCAACGTGGATGTAGGATAGCACCACCTATCCGAACCACGGGAAAAACATCCGTGTGTCCAATTGCGTTTGAATTCTCCAAACCCTTCCCTTTACATTCTTGCAAGTTGCATGCTTTACTTTCCGCTGCCTATATACTCTTTGCATACTTGCTTGATATGTATTGTGAATGTTGAAATTGTGCCTAAACTCCACTTAAACCGAAAAAGTTTAAAAAACTGCAACTTTAGCACTAAGTGTCTAATCACCCCCCCTCTAGACACATCTACTTCAAGGTCCTACATAGCACGATCAATGTTTCAGAACTACACATCACTACTTTCGACTCGACTCATCGGACAGGAGCGTGGGTGAAGCCGCCGTCTGTCGTGATGGTCATGAAATCACGGGCGTTGTCACCCTGCATTTGTAGCGTTTCATCTATCTCACTGTTGGACGGTTGATATCTGAGGAAGAACTGCCCCGTGGTATGAAGGACATCTTGATGGATGATGTACGCAAACTCCGACTGGATGCAAAAGAATTCTTGTCTGAGGTCCGCGTCCTGGACTGCCGACAAGCTCGCGGCCCAATCTTTGAGATTATCTGGTAGCAGAAGGTGATGATGGTCCCTTACGATCTCCCGCATGTGATGGAGGGCGTAGTAGGCATCCTTCTGACCGCCAGGCGGCTGCTTGACGCAGCAGAACTTCGTATTGTGTGAGAACATGTGCTTGCCGTACTTACGAACTGGCCTGGTGAAGGTGCCTCCAGATTTGGCGTAGCCGGGGAGAACATCATCAAGAACTTTCTTGACATTTGTGTAGTCTATCTTGGAGTTACGGTTCGGGTCGAAATACGTGGCCATGGAATATTTCGGGCTTAAGAGGATGAGTGTGCAATGTGTGTCACTGCACAGAACACGGAATGTTAGAAAAAAAAGAACAATCGAAATCTAAGAAATCATATGTTACGGGCGGTTAAGGGATGACTTACTCGGGAAAGTAAGCCACAAGGAAGTTATCCTTATCTGGGTTTGCTAGAATGACGCCTTCGAGGTGTGAACTCGCAACTTGGCGGTCCCCAGCGCTGCTCAAGTGCTTGGCACACATGTAGAAGGGGTCGACTATCACGATGTCCGGGGTCTTGTCTCTAATGATCCGCATCTCCATACTCAGCGAAAACAGCCGAACGAAGGTGTAGTGCAGCGGATGAAGGTTAAACATCGCAAAGATGTCATCAAACCGCAGGACGATCGTACCCCCGATGTCGCCATCCACAAAGCCCTTGCCCTCTGGCACCTTGGCCACGAAAACCGGGTATGCCACATCCTTCTCTCAGAGACGCCGCTTCTCCAAAGAAAGAACACTGTCGTGCAGACTCCGCATAGCACCGGTTGCAGCATTCAGCATATTTGGCGGTAGCATCGCCCTACCCGCCACATGCACCCTCCTCGAGATATCCTTAGGTGAAGGTGGGCCGTCCTGAGCACGGATCGAACTCGGTGCCGGCTGGCTCGCACCGGCGCCCTTGTTAGTCATTCGTTTCCGTCCCTTCTTCTTGATCTCCTGTAATGGGACCGAGTTCTGCTCACAGACCGCCTTCTTGAGCGTGTTGGGGCTGATAATATTTCGCACCTCAGCTATCTGAGGCTCGGTGAAGGCGGGAGCTCCCAGAATTGCTTGCCGCCCGAACCACCGGCCTCATCGTTGTGGGCCATGTTTCGCTCTAAATAGGAAAAAAGTTTGGTGAAAAAGTTGGTTATTGTCAAGGAACAAGATCATGGTCTCATCATTTAGGGTTTGTCGACACCGAGGCACCCTAAAAGCCTAAGCTTTCATCATTTAGGGTTTGTCGACGCCGAGGCACCCTAAAAGCCTAAGCGTACATCATTTAGGTTCTCATCGACACCGAGGCATCCGGGGCAGCCAAGTTAAGTTTTCATCATTTAGGGTTTATCGATGCCGAGGCACCCTAGGTTGGGCCTAATCACTTGGCACTAATCACTTGGCTCTATTGCCACCTATGGTTTAATACAGCAAGAATAAAGGGGCAGTTGATCCTACTTAATTAAGTACTAAGATACCCCGGCCCATGCATTAGTAGCAAGTACCTCATATGTCCGATTTTTAGCAAAGTCATGCTAAAATTCATGGAAAATTTCAGCATGACCTTTGCTGAAAATAGGACATATGGAGTACCCGAATTTGCCGGAACGGAAGTTAATCGACATTCCGGCAAACTCAAGGGCCTCTCGGGGTACCTGCAAATTCATTATCCCCGCGCAATGAAGTCCCCAATGGGTCATTTCAGAAGATCACAAGTAGCATCATCACAAGTACAACATCATCACAAGTACAACAGCAGCAACAGTGAATACAGGCATAACAGCATCAGCAGCAGCTTTATTCTTCTTCTTCATAAAGACTAATTGTCTAATTGAGCAATACAGCGACAGTGTGAACAAATAAAAACACAAACTACACCTGCATATTTGGGTACCTATATGGTATTAACATGCCATTCTCTGTCAACAGAAGTAGCACAAAATCATTCAAGTACCAGTGTTTAACTAAAACTTGGTGTGAATAAGATCCTCTGTCAGTACTTCATACCAATAATCAAAACCCCAAAACCTGACCCCAACTAGTTACCATAAGGTCAAATACTGTCCACAAAACCATAACAGAAATAGCACAAAATTATTCAAGTATCATTGTTTAACTAAAACTTGGTGTAAATAAGGTAATAAAAGCAAATTATCCTAGCCAACATGGGTTTTCAGGAAATATTGAGACGCCGCACTTCTGATCGACTCCTGAGGTACATTCTCAACTAGCATAGTTTGTTTACCTTCTATTCCTATGTGGTTCATTACTTGATTTCCTTTCAGCCTCAAAGTTTATGTTTGTCCTGGTCATATTATGCTTTTGGCAACCACTAGAAATGTAAAAGATTTTTTGTGAACTTGGGAAGAAAAGAACCAACTTTCATCAAAGAAATAAAAATAAGATCATGAGTAGAATAGTTGTTAGGGTACTATCATTTATAGGACCATTTAACATTGGCTTGGCATTTCTTGGCTGCAACAATCACTGAGTTTGAAATAGGTAGAATAGAATGTATTTTTCTCACTTGGGTAAGTAATCAGTTACAGCAACTTCAATATTTTGTGTCTCTGAATATTTGCATGAATTCCTACCATCATCCATGAGCAGCACCACATAGCAGTTCACAGAGCAGAACATGAGGCAGTTAGCTACTGACAGAGCTTTTTGGCCAACACTCATAACACTGATCAACATTTCTCTAACTCGGACTACTTTACACTGATCAACTGTTCTAATGGAGGAGAGGAGGAACAGCTGAGGTGGCTACTCACATCTACTTCTGGTGGGTGCTGAGGTAGGACTTCTCGAAGTACTCGGAGGCGGAGTAGAGCTGCGGCCGCAGGTTCTTGAGCTCTTGCATCAAGCATGGCCACAACGCTCAGTTTATCTACCATAGACAGTTTAGCAGAAACAAAAGCAACACACACATGTCTATGAAGTATCTGAATTTTGCAACTTTATTGTGTACTGTTCAATTAAAGGCATTAATGCCGGTGAAACTATGTATTGGTTCAAGGACCAAAGAACACACATGGTGTGGTGCCGTTGGTCGTAATGAACACCACCTACAATGTCAGAGCCTAGTCTCCCCAACCACATTGGTTGCAAAGGGCCAAGGCACCACCAAGAACCACCCAGAACGCTAAACGAGCTCAGATTACCCACCTGTTCATGCTCGTCGGACGCGCTCCTCGACGGCGGCGGCGAGCTCCTGCTCCTAACCCTAGGTCGCCACCCCGTGGGGGCATGGGGATGAGCGAGGGAGAGGGGGAGGGAGGGACAGAGACTAACCGTCGTCAATGAGCAGCAGCCGCGCGGGGAGGCTCGCGCCGCCGTCGAGGAGCGCGTCCGACGAGGCTAGCCGCCATCCGTCCGTCCGTCGAGGAGCCCGTCTATCGAGGAGCGCGGGGAGGCTCGCGCTGCCGTCCGTCCGAGGAGGTCACGGGCTCGAGGGGAAGGAAGGGGAGAGGGAGGCGGCGGGGGCGCGTGGGCTACTGCGGCGCAGTGGGTCGGGGCAGCGGCGGCGACGGCGCGGTGGAGGGAGGGACGAGGGAACGAGCGGCGCGGTGGATCGAGGGAGAGGGAACTGGCGAGGGGGAGAGGGAAGGGGGATCGGGCGAAGGGGTATCCTATAGTAATGGCGCACCACCTCGTGGTGCGCCATTAGTAGTTTTTTCTTCTTATAGCAATGGCGCACCCACCTCTGGTGCGCCATTAGTTTTATTACAGTTGGAGCACAGGTTATATTGCACCTAACCCAATCCACATTAGAACCCGCCCACTAGCCTGATTGGTCAGCATGCAACACACACACCAGGAGGTCCTGGGTTCGATTCCTAGGCTCCGCAATATTTTTTTTTTGCATTTTAAATGCTGTTTGATATTTATTTGTGTTTAAATATGTTCAAACTTGTTTAAATCATAACAGTAATATTTTTTTATAAAAACAGTAATAATTTTTTTAAAAATATGTTCAAATTTGTTACTTGAAAATATCATCGGCGGCGGCGGTGGAGCGGGGGAGGGTGCGGGGGGTGCCCGTTGGCGGCGGTGGAGCGGGGGAGGGTGCGGGGGGCCGGGTGCTCGTCGGTGGCAGTGGAGGGGGATCGAGATCGAGTGTCCTCATGAATTCAAAAAGTGCCCGTGAAATTTAAAAATATTCATGATATCAAAAAGTGCCCATGAAATACAATCGAGAAATGAAGACTACGATTTAAATACAATCGATCTTAGCTAGCTATCTGTTCACAATCTTCTTGCCCTTCTTTTTCGCAAATGGAGTTCTTCTGTGGAACGGACGTCCTTTAGGTAGGGTGGTCCTGCTTCTTCTTGTGGTGTGTGCTGCTACTTCATCGTCGTCGTCATGTTCGATCTTCGGGTCGCCGTACTTGTCGAAGTCTTGCTCATTGGCTACTCCATCCATTCCGATGATCTTCCTTTTGCCTTCCTCACAACAACACGACTGGGCTTTGACGGGTCGGTAATGAAGAAGCATTGGTCCACTTGGGAAGCCAGTACCCATGGCTCATTTTTCGCGGTGACGTTTGCGCCCGCGGTCTTGGATTTGGCTTCGGGTATAACCATGGTGGTGAAATACCGGTCTTCTTTTAGGACGCTCTTGGCCCATCTAACACGGAACATCGGGACCTTCTCTCCAGCGTAGCTCAGCTCCAAGATCTCCTCGATCCTTCCATAGTATCTGTCCTTGTCGTTGCCGGTGTAGGATTCCATCGTTACCCCGGAGTTCTGATAACCATCGCTCTTCATGTCCTTGTCCTCGGTGTAGAATGTGTGGCTGTTGATATCGTACGCCTCATAGGTCATCAGGTTGTGCTCGGCGCCCTGTGACAAGGCGAATATGAGTTGTTCTTCCGCGGAAGAATCCTCATGTAAAGGGTACGACAGAAGCTTCTGCTTGAACCAACGCGTGAAACATGAGTTGTGCTCTTTGAGTATATCTCCGTCCGTCCTTTGTTGGCCTCGGTCATTGTACATCTTCTCAATAAAGGTTTTGTGCTCTACCACCCAAGGATCGACCACGTCTATGTGTTGTAGCGCGACTAGGTTTGCTCTTTCAAAGTCGGCGAGTCGACCCTCGAAGTCGACATGCATTTCGCGGCGACCCTCACGGTGACCCATCCAGCGAGCCTGCCGAGGTGCCTGTTGACGGGCAGACCAACGGGGTTCTCAATGCCTAGATAATTCGTGCAGTAGGAGATGCACTCTTCGGTCAGAAAGCCCCTGGCTATACTTCCCTCTGGACGTGACATGTTGCGAACGTATCCTTTGATGACACCATTCATCCTTTCGAACGGCATCATGCTGTGCAGGAACGTCGGCCCAAGTTGGATGATATCCTCCACAATATGGACCAGCAGATGCACCATAACGTCGAAGAATGCGGGCGGGAAGTACATCTCAAGCTCGCATAGTATCACCATGATCTCTTCCTGTAGCCTTCTGAGTTGCCTCATGCCAATCGACTTCCGAGAGATGACGTCGAAAAAGTTGCATAGGCCAAATAGCGTTTCACGGACGTGCGCGTCCATGATCCCATGGATTGCAACTGGAAGTATCTGCGTCATCAGCACGTGACAGTCGTGAGACTTCATCCCGCTGAACTTCGCTTCGCTGGGTCTAGGTATCTACTTATCTTCCCCGCGTAACCGTAAGGAAGTTTTACTCCTAGGAGGTAGGTGAAAAATTGCTCGATCTCCTCCTGACTTAGAGTGAAGCACGCGGGAGGGTAGTCATTTCCGGTCTTCTTGGCCTTTTTGCCTTTGCGGCGACTTTCTGTGTCCTGCTTCACCTCATCATCATCATCATCATCATCATCATCATCATCATCATCATTAGCGTGAAGCTCCTGCCTGATGCCCATTGATTTCAAGTCTGCCCTTGCTTTCGGCCCATCTTTGGTCCTCTCTGGCATGTTGAGCAGGGTACCAAGCAGACTCTCGCAAACGTTCTTTGTGATATGCATGACATCAAGGCTGTGAGGCACACGGTGGATCTTCCAGTACGGCAAGTCCCAGAAAATAGACCTCGTTTTCCATACCTTCAGCAGCGGCTCTGGCGCCTTTCGCTTCTTTCCCAGCTCTGGCGCCTTTTGCTTCTTTCCCGGCAGTGGGCAGTCTTTCCAATTTTTCAACAACTCGTCTATTTCCTCGCCGCTCCTCGTACACGGGCGTTTTCGGGGTTTGGTTTCACCATTGAACAGATCCTTGCGTTTCCTCCACGGGTCATCGTCGTGAAGCCACCTTCGATGTCCCATGAACACGGTTTTCGAAGACCCGGGATCTCTATCTAGCTGGCGATACGTTGTGTCATCCATGCACCTTACGCATCCAAACAATCCGTGGACTACCTGCCCCGCGAGATATCCGTAACCGAGATAGTCGTGCACCGTCGTGAGCAGTGCAACTCTCATAGGGAAATATTCTTTCTCTGCGGCGTCCCACGTATTGGCTGGCGTTTTCCACAGTGTGTCTAGCTCCTCCTTCAGCAGCCCCAGATACAGATTGATGTCGTTCCCTGGTTGTTTCGGCCCTTCAATTAGCATACTCATGTGAATGTACTTCCTCTTCATGCACAACCAGGGGGGAAGGTTGTACATCCACACAAACACAGGCCAGGTGCTATGTGTGCTTCCCTGGCTGCCAAACGGATTGACTCCATCGGTGCTCGCGCCCAGCACGATGTTCCTTGGATCCTTCCCAAATTCTGGGTATTCAAAGTTCAACGCTTGCCACTGGCTCGCATCCTTAGGGTGGCTCAGCATCTTGTCTTTTTTATTTACCTCCGGATCATTTCCGTCATCTTCCCGCTTCTTCTCCTCCCTATCCGCATGCCAACGCAGGAGCTTTGCTACCTTAGGGTCCGCGAAATACCGCTGCAGACGAGGAGTGATCGGAAAGTACCACACTGATTTTCGAGGAGCTTTCTTCCTCTTCTTGTATCGAGTGACGCCGCACACCGGACATATGGTAGACTCCGCGTGCTCGTCCCGATAAATGATACAATTGTTCATGCACACATGGTATTTCACGTGCGGTAAATCCAGAGGACACACGATTTTCTTCGCCTCCTCGAAACTGGTCGGGCACTTGTTCCCCTTGGGAAGACGTTCGTGCCAGAATGACATGTTCTCGTCGAAGCATGCGTCGGTCATTTTGTGTTTTACCTTCATCTCCAGAGCCATGAGCGTTACTTTTAGGCGGGTATCCTTGGGCCTGCATCCTTCATACAATGGAGTAACCGCATCTATCTCCAGTTGATCCAGCTTGGCTTTCTCTCGGGCGGCAGCTCTTGCGTTATCCGTCTGCTTGAGAAGCAGCTCTTGAATATGAGGGTCCTGCACCCAGCCTCCATCGTCGTCTGCTCCGGCATCTTCATCTTCATGATCATGCCCTTCGTCTTGATCTTCCTCATCATCATGTACGACATCTTCTACATGATGACTCTGTACAGCATCACCGTCGTGATCATGTCCTGGAGATTCTTCGTCTTCTGGCCCGCCCTCGCCGCGGTGGTACTTGTCTTGTTGCCCTTCCTCATTTCTTACCCGGCCCCGGCCATGGATGACTTCATAGTCATCTTCATCACCTTGCCACCGATAGCCATCCATGAAACCACGCAAGAGCAGGGGGTCCCCCACCTGCCCGGAATCCGGGTCCGCAATAAGGCTCTTCAGCTTGCATCTTCGACACGGACATCTTATCTCCGTCTCGTTCTTTTGAAGCATCTCGGCCTTCGCGGAGCTCAAAAACCTATTCACGATGCCTTCAGTCATCGTGCGGACCATGGTCGCCTGCGGGGTAGAGCAAAACGATATTTTAGAACCAAGAAAAAATTTGGCATGACCTTCCCTAAAAATAGGACCAAAAAGAATGGATAGTGCCAAAATTCTCGCCGAAACGGAAATGAATCAGAACATTCCGGCAAAATAATGGCAACTATCGCATTTCAAATACCAGTACCTTCAAACACAAACATATATGCAACACCACAAACACATGCAACACCACAAACATACATAGATCTAGCTAGGCCACAAAAAGTGCATGTGCACGTTGTTGGAGCGAGCTAGGGAGAAAAAAAGTAGATCTACATCATGAAGATAGCTTTCCCTTACTTACCTATCAAAAAAGGTAATTTCACCACTTAATTTTGATGAATCTATGGTGGAAATGAGGTGAGGAGGAGGAGATGGCCGAAAGCTTGGAGAAGGAGGTGGAGGGAAAGTGGGGAAAGTGAGTGGGTAGGTGTGGGGCTGTCCAAAATATCTTGTTGGGGTCCCAGGTTACTAATGGCGCACCACCAGCAAATGCGCCATTAGTAACCCTGGTTACTAATGGCGCACCAGCAGGTGGTGCGCCATTAGTGTTTTACAAAAAAGAAAAATAAATAAATATATATACTAATGGCGCACCTTGTAATACTGCGCCATTACTTGTTTAAACTAGTAATGGCGCATTGTGAGAAGATGCGCCATTAGTAGTTTTGCAAAAAAAGAATATTATTTTTTTGCAGTAATGGCGCACTGTCCGCTTGGTGCGCCATTAGTAGTTAGAACTAGTAATGGCGCATTATAGACCTGATGCGCCATTAGTATGTGTGGAAAAATGGAAAAAAAATAATACTAGTGGCGCACCCTGTTTCTGGTGCGCCATTAGTGTCTTCCACACTAATGGCGCATCACAAACAGGTGTGCCATTAGTATATAGTAGTGGCGCACTACTTTCCTGGTGCGCCATTATTATCAATCCTATCTATAGCCCTTTTCCTAGGAGTGCATGCAATTGCCCCCAGCTGTATGTGCCTGTGTGCGCGCGTCGCTAGGGGAGGACCCAAAGCCGGTGTTTTTCATTTCTTTTGTTTTTATCTCCCACCACACAAGAACAATATCCCAAGATGACCCCCACCCCTGTGCACGGGGGAATTTTCCTTCTTCTCCGGTTGCATGTCAACCATTGACACGCAACTGCCATCAGAGGTGGACCGTTGCATGTCCACCCTTGGCAACCAACTGCCCCCGACCAATTGCATGTTCATCGACATGCAACAACCCCCAAGTGTAAGTGTGTGTGTGTGTGTGTGTGTGCAATAACACCCATGTGGTTCTAGGGGGAGGTAGTGGCTCAACGATGGCGCTTTTATTTTTCATTTTCTTTATCCCACCGCATGTGGCTCTATGTTGTTTTGTGGGAGGAGGGGAAGTGGGGATAGTTGCATGTCTGCAACTAGGCACGCAACTGCAAGTGTCGGCACCGACAGCAACACATGTCTTCAACATGACTACAACTCAGTGGTATTTTGCTCGGGGAAGGGCCAGTGGTGTTTTGCCCCCCGACTGCAAGTACATGTCTACCCACTGTAACTGACCTTTTGTTTTGTCAGTGGGCAGTGGGAGGGGAGGCGGTTGCATGTATGACACTAGGCATGCAATTGCAAGTGTCGCCCCCGCCTGCAATTGCATGTGCACCCCTCCGACTGCAACTGCCCTTTGTTTTGTTGGAGGGTAGCGAGAGAAGGGGAAGGCAGTTACATGTCTAACACTAGGCATGCAATTGCAAGCGTCACCCCTAACTGCAATTGCATGTGCACCCACCCGACTACAACTGACATTTGTTTTTTTCAGAGACGGCGACAGGAGAGGGGTAGTTGCATGCTTGACACTAGGAATGCAACTACAAATGTCGTCCTCAACTGCAATTGCATGTCCACCCTCTCGTGTGCAACTGACATCTTGTTATGTCACAGGATGGTAAGAGACTGATGGGGTAGTTGCATGTCCGACACTGCACACGCAACTACAATTGCATGTCTACCTATTCGGTTGCAGCTGACCTTTTGTTCCTCAGTGGGAGGTTGTGGAAGGGGGGAAGTTGCATGTCTCACACTTGGCATGCAACTTCAAGTGTCCCCCCCCCCCCGACCGCAATTGCATGTGCACTCATCCGACCGCAATTGACCTTTGTTTTTTTGGAGGGCGGCGGGAGAGGGGAGGGTAGTTGCATGTCTAACACTAGGCACACAATTGCAAGCGTCGCCCCCAACTGCAATTGCATGTGCCACCACCCGACTGCAACTGACATTTGTTTTGTTGGAGGGCGGCCGAGGGAGAGGGGGAGTTGCATGTTTGACACTAGGCATGCAACTGCAAGTGACATCCTCGACTGCAACTGCAGGGCCACCCTCCCGACTGCAACTGACATTTGTTATGTCGGAGGATGGCGGGAGAGGAAGGGGTAGTTGCATGTCTGACACTAGGCAGACAACTGCAGTGTCACCACCTACTGCAATTGCATGTCTAGTTATCTGACTGCAACTCACCTTTGTTTTGTCGAAGGGCGGTAGAAGAGGGGGGCAACTGCATGCCTTTTTTTTACCAAGAGTGTGAGGGACCATCTTCATTGTTGTTCATATTATGTTACATAAAAAAGTTATATTATCTTCTTTTTTCCATTTCTTTTTTTGTTTTGTTACTTAAATCAGTTATAAAGTCCCACTTTTTGTGTGTGTGTCTAAACTGTCGATGAAACTAAGGAAGTAGACAAAGCTTTTCCGTTTATTTTTGTTGTCCAGTCCCCTTGTTTACATCTGAAAGTTAGAATACATTTTTTTAGACTTTTTTATCTGCTGGACAATATATTTTCAAACTCTAAGAATTCATTTTTTGTATATTTTTAAACTCTATAAAAACAGGTTGACGGTGGTTTTAATTGATGTGGCAAGTCATTTTTCGTCTTGCAAATTTGTTCAGACATCGTAACTAGTAGCTGCTAGGCATTTGTTCCGATTATATATTTTTTTTCAGATTTTGATTTTTTAAATACGCACCTGTCCAGTCTCAGAGTGGTGTCGCTAGCAAATTCTGTGCCAGGGCATGATATCCTGAATTACTATCAGTTATAATCAATAGTAGTAATTCTTTTTTGTCAAAAATCATAGCAGCTGTTTTATTTTTTTATTTTTTGTTTATAAACACTGGTTTATAGCTGCTGGGAATTAACATAATCACACAAATTTTACAAAGCTACAGAAATTTTCCAGCAAACCAGCACATCTATGCATAGTTGATGCTTTTTCTTATTTTTTTTCCCAAGCGTACCAAACAAGCACATAGACACGTACAACGAGTTGAGTGCTTCTTAGTACAAAAATAAACCACTTAAACACATACCGCCTGGGCCTATTCTTTTTCTGTTGAGTACCTTTTTTGCTGTGTCAAAGAAAACAAATGAATAGGCTGCCCAAATACACAAACACAGTAAAGAGCCCGGCCCAAAATAAAAAACAAACAAACAGAAAAAGAAAGCCCAGAACCTAAGCTGAATATAGTCCAGCAGATGACGAGCTAAGAAATAGGCCTAATCTCCTTTAGATGACACCAGCCGACTGAGACTTGGCGAAGTCTCAGTCGACTGAGTCTTAGACAGTCCCATCCAAAATAGTGGGTTCAGTAATATTTAAAGTTTTGACTTCTTCAATCCCATTTTTAACAATTTTAGCATCAAGATCTAAAGACTCTGAATTC
>NW_024112012.1:0-9650 GCF_003073215.2 Triticum urartu | reverse complement strand
TAGGGACTCGAAAGAGTGCCCGGCGCCAGGAGGTGTCGGATTCATCATCCGGCGTCCAAGGCGCATTCCTCCGTGAAGACGAGGAGGAAGAAGAAGAGACCTCTCCCCCTCCAGCGGGAGGAGAGAAGAAAAGGAAGGCCGCCCTCTCTGAGGAGGCCGGAGGGTCCAAGAAGGGGAAAACCCTTCCTCCGGACTACTCCACCGACGCCGACGACGGCGGAGAGGAGTGGCCGCTCAGGGCCAAGCCCCTGGCGAAATCGTAAGTATCCGGATACCAGAGTAATTCATAGTATTCGTTTATTGCACAACTTTCCCTTGTAGAATATGTTTATGCAGCCCACCCAAAGACCGGCTCGACGCGTCGTCGAGCGGCTCACTGGACTCGTCGGATGTGAACTCGCTTCCGACGGCTTCCTCCCCCGCCCCTACGGACGACACCGAAGTGTTGTCCCAACAGGTTCCAAGCCGGGAGGAGGTGGTCCTGGAGGCGCCGCAAGGCGACCTCCCGGACTCCAGGAGTAAAGGGGATGAAACCCCCCAGGGCTCCAAGTCCGGCTCTAGGCCGGACACCGCTCCGGAACCTTCAAAGGTTCCAAGTCCGGCGGGGGACCTCCTTCCAAGAGGAGCAAGCCCACCGTGCCGGTGACTCCTGTCCAACCGGAGGCGCCGGACAATCTGTTGGAGGCTCTCCAAGGCGCCTCCATCGATGAGGAGCACCGCACCATTATGAGTTCGGTGGTCTAGAAGGTTTAGTCCGCCAAGAGCGGACTGACTGAAGCTTGTACTAGCCTTTTAACAGGCTTTGAGGTAAGTAAGGAATGTGTAAATAATATTACCGCATAGACAGTAGCCCCTGATGCTCTGTTTGGCGTTCGGGAAGAAAAGCCGAATAGAGGATCAAATAAAATTCGCAGGAGTCTAACAAAAAGGAGTCAATATGCGTATCCAGGCTTCTCTGCTGGCGTCCGCCGCATTGACTGCGGAAGTGGACGCGCTAAAGCAGAACCTCGAGCAGTCCGAGCAAGAGCTCGGGCGTGCCAAGAAGCAGCTCGAGGACAATGAAGGTAAGAAATACCTTGTTTAAATATATATAAAAAGGTGCAATTGCAAAAAATGACAGGATTATCGTGGCTATTGTAGGGGCCACGTCTGAGGTGGCGACCCTTAAGCAAGCGCTGGTCGAGGCCGAGAAGAGGGCGGCCACGGAGCGCACCGAGCGGGAGAAGTATGAGGCCCAGGTTGGCAAGGCAAGAGCTCCAGGCTCTCATGAAAAAACATGAGAGTTTGGAGCTTGACTCAAAGACGCGAGCGTCCGAGCTCGCGGCGGCTATTAAAAATGCCGAGTCTGCCAAGGCCGAATCCCAGAAACCCTCCAGGAGTTGGATGAGGTGAAGAAGATAGCGGCGGGTAAGGCATTCTTTATGCAAAGCAAACACATAAACTGAGTTACTTGTTACTTACCCGAATCCGGAGCTCTCCCAGGAGCGTTTCGCAGATCTTCCCCGGAGTGTATCGATGCCGCGCATTCTATCGAGCCGAGGAGGGCAGCTCGACAGAGAAGGTGTTCTGGTCTCAGTATACGCTGAGGCCGGACACCCCGTGCCCCTGAGCGACCAGCTGAAGCAACTGGTCGAGCTCCAAAAGGCGGCCGAACAGGCCATGAAGGGCCTCATAGTTCGGCTGTGGCCTGGAGAGGCTCTGCCTGGGAGCTATTTCGGGCTGGTGCGGCGGCTGGTGGACATGTCCAAGGCTTGAAGTCATCAAGCGCTCCGTCTGCATTGAAGGTGCCGGGCCTTGCCCGTGCTAAGGTGCACTGGGGCAAGCTGGATGCTGAGAAGCTTGTGAAGGACGGGCCACCGCCGGGGAAAAGAGCATCGCAAGCCCGAGAATTACTATAAGGATGTTCTGAAGGGTGCCTGCCTTGTGGCGGATGAATGTTCCAAGGATGTATTTTTGAGTAAAACTCGCTCGTTTTGTCCCTGTGCGCTGAAAACTTGTTCATATGCACGCTAAGCAATGCTGTTGGAATTTAAAATATTACCTTCTGTGCGGCTGTTTATCAATTTGAGAGATGGCGAGTCGTCGGCTTCTGCCCCCATGCCGCTAGTGCTGGGGTGTTCGGGGATAAACCTTGGCGCTCTTTTTCCCATGTTTGGGTCCTTCGAGGGAGGCGCTCAGCCCAACGAACAAGGCAATCAGACTATAATGCGATGAACACTCTCACTTAGCCATAGAATTCTATAATTTTAAATTTCGGCGAAGCCCCTGGTATTCGGAAGACCGAGTTCGGGGCGCTATCCACGCCTTGGCCGGACAGAGCCGGCTCCTCGCCCTAAGCGGCATAAGTCTTTAGGGACTCGAAAAACCTCTCGAACAGCGACCAGCTCTCGCTTCATCATGACAGTCAGTTTTAGCTTTCTCCACTGAGGTGCTCGACCCAGCTCAACTGGGGCACAATCGCAGTGGTTCTCCTAGTGCTACCTTAGCCGATATAGCGGAACGTAAGGCACCAAAACATAGGAGCCGGGCAAACCCAACTATTGACCCAAGACATGATTCGGAGCCGATGCATATAATGCTATAAGTTCGGGGTGCCGCACTTGTTAAAGTGTTCGGACTTCTCACACCATATTGAGGGGTACTAAAGCCCCTGGCGTATTTTGGCCGTAC
The DNA here is from genome assembly GCF_003073215.2 of Triticum urartu. Taxonomy (NCBI): domain Eukaryota; kingdom Viridiplantae; phylum Streptophyta; class Magnoliopsida; order Poales; family Poaceae; genus Triticum; species Triticum urartu. The sequence continues at coordinate 6,980 of NW_024112012.1, read as the reverse complement.
CAAAGTGTACGGGTGCAACATGTCGTTAATGAACATATATTTTAAAAAAGAGTAATGTGAAGATAGACAAAAGCTATGCATTGTTTATTAAAAAGGGGTGCGATCAAAGCAGAACGATACAAATAATGCGATAAGCAAAAAGGTTGGACCATTTAACATGTCCGTTCCAGGGGCAGTCTGCGGAATGGTACGCGAAACAGGTATACTGCTCGTGATAGAGACCACCTGGGAGTTCCGTAATGCGGCATGGCTTGTCTGCTTCCCTGGTTCTTGCATCGTTTGTGCGGCAATTGAACTGCCGAATAGGCCTTCCGAAGAATGGAGTCCTGAAAGTAAGAGAAAATTAAAAAATCGGCAGCCCCTGGTGCGGTTTAAGCCGTGTTTCGGACGTGCCGTGATGGTGCCCCTCCCCCTGTACCCATGGTATTTCTAGAGTGTAGTTATGTATGCGAAGCACTGGCGTCGCCTTTTTGCGAGGGCTGGGGTTGGGGCCGCATTGCTACGCCTGCTCGGATCGTGCCAGGCGGGCTTGTTGTAGGTTACTCCGAGCGCGCTTTATGGGGTCCGGTCGTTTAATGGCCGGACTGGAGAACTTCCTGGAGAGGCTGCTTTGTACTTCTGCTGCAAGGGCCGACGTGTGCTCCTGTGTTCGGAGGGAGCGTTCGGTGTTTCCATTGACCGTAATTACTCCTCGAGGGCCTGGCATTTTCAGCTTAAGGTATGCGTAGTGCGGTACCGCATTGAACTTGGCGAATGCGGTTCCCCCGAGCAGTGTGTGATAGCCACTGCGGAATGGGACTATGTCGAAGATTAACTCCTCGCTTCAGAAATTATCCGGAGATCCGAAGACCACTTCAAGTGTGACTGAGCCTGTACAGTTGGCCTCTACACCTGGTATTACGCCTTTAAAGGTCGTTTTGGTGGGCTTAATCCTCGAGGGATCTATGCCCATTTTCCGCACTGTATCCTGGTAAAGCAGGTTCAGGCTGCTGCCGCCGTCCATAAGGACTCTAGTGAGATGAAATCCGTCAATAATTGGGTCTAGAACCAATGCGGTGAATCCTCCATGACGGATGCTAGTGGGATGGTCCCTTCGATCAAAGGTGATCGGGCAGGAGGACCATGGGTTGAACTTTGGGGCGACTGGCTCTACCGCGTATACGTCCCTTAACGCGCGCTTCCGCTCCCTTTTGGGACGTGGGTTGCGTATATCATGTTCACCGTCCGCACTTGTGGGGGAAAACCCTTCTGATCCACTGTTGTTCGGCAGCCGGGCTCTTCGTCGTCATCGCTATGCAGCCCCTTGTCTTTTTTTCGGCATTTAACTTGCCTGCCTGCTTGAACACCCAACAATCCCTGTTGGTGTGATTGGCCGGCTTTTCGGGGGTGCCATGTATCTGGCACAAGCGGTCGAGTATTCGGTCCAAACTGGACAGGCCCCCTAGGATTTGTTTTGAATGGATTTTTCCGAATCCGGCATTAACTATCGTATCCTCAGCATTGTCGCCGTTAATGCGGCGCTTCTGCTTGTTGCGACGCGACCTGCCACTGCTGTCCCTATTATCCGAATTACCAGGGTTCTTGGTTATGTTGTTGCTACGAGCAAGCCAGCTGTCTTCTCCCATGCAAAAGCGGGTCATGAGTGTCGTGAGTGCTACCATAGATTTCGGCTTTTCCTGTCCAAGGTGCCGGGCAAGCCACTTGTCATGGATATTGTGCCTGAAGGCTGCTAGGGCCTCTGCGTCCGGATAGTCGGCTATTTGGTTTTTCTTTGTTAGGAACCGTGTCCAGAATTGCCTGGCCGATTCCTCTGGCTGCTGAATTACGTGACTTAGGTCATCGGCGTCTGGGGGTCGCACATAAGTGCCCTGGAAATTGTCGAGGAATGCGGCTTCCAGGTCCTCCCAACAACTGATTGATCCTGTTGGCAAGCTGTTAAGCCAATGCCGAGCTGGTCCTTTAAGCTTGAGTGGGAGGTATTTGATGGCGTGGAAATCATCGCCGCGGGCCATGTGGATATGAAGGAGATAATCCTCGATCCATACCGCAGGATCTGTTGTGCCATCATATGATTCGATGTTTACGGGTTTGAAACCCTCGGGGATTTGATGATCCATTATTTCGTCTGTGAAGCATAGTGGGTGTGCGGCGCCTCTGTACTGGGCTATATCACACGTAGCTCCAATGAGCTTTGTCTACTGTGTTCGGCCCTGCCGAATTTGTGGCCGGCGTGACGGTTACCGTCTCGAGCCGTGGGGCGCCCACGCGATCCGTAGATCGATCTTGTTTGCCTTGCCTTGTCCTCCAACATATCTCGCAGGTCCGCGCATTTTCCCGTGCCTTGGTACGGGGTGCGGCTTGAGTGGAGGGCCGAGAGGCCTCTCTGTCGCGGCCACGAGGTGGCCGGTCGGCCGTATCAAGTGCTGGTGATGTAGGTTTAAGTGCTTCCTCCTCTAATCGGGGTAGCAACCTGCGCTTTGGGTAGCTCTTGGAGGGGCGTTCGAGTTTATGCTCTTCGGCCACAAGGACTTCAGTCCATTCTGTCGACTAGCAAATCTTGATCAGCTCTAAGCTGTTGCTGTTTTTCTTGAGGCTTCTTGCCGTGGCCATAAGCCTGCGTTGAAAACGCTCTTGCTCGACGGGATCCTCCGGCACAACGAATTCGTCGTCGTCGAGGCTTGCCTCGTCTTCGGAGGAGGCATATAATTATCGTCCTTCGACCTCTCTGTCTGCCGCTCTCTCATGAGGGCTGGTTTCTCCATCCTCCTGTGCTAAATCTTGCTGGAGGGGGTTTTCTTCGGCACTCTCCGGAGTATTATTATCTCCTGTGCTGGAATCACCGTATTTGTTGTGGCGGGATTTTGATCGGCGCCGCTGACGCCGACGCTTGGGCTGCTTCTTGGAGGCGTCATCCTCCGCTGTTCCATCACCATCTCCCTCTTTTCGGGTGTCCACCATGTATATGTCATATGACGAGGTGGCTTTCCAGGGCCTAATAGGCGCTGGTTCTTCATCGTCTCCTTCATCGGCGTCCATACCGTCGATGTCTTCGGAGTCAAAGTCGAGCATGTCGGTTAAATCGTCGACGGTGGCTACAAAGTGGGTGGTGGGTGGGCTTTGAATTTTCTTCATCGTCCTACCCCAACCTTGCTGACCGTAGTCCGGCCAAGGCTCTCCTGATAAAGAGAGAGACTTCAATGTCTTTAGAATATCGCCGAAAGGCGAGTGCTGAAAGATGTCCGCAGTAGTAACTCCATAATCAGCACCCAATCGGATTCGATCGGCAAGGGCGCGGAGGTTCGGAGTCCGGAGAGGAGTCCGGCTCCTTGGAGTCATGAGTTCTCGCAGAGTGCGGGTGGTGTTTGGCTTGATCGCCGTTGGGATCGCAGCCCCCGAGGCGGCGTCCAACCACCCATCCTCGATCGGCGCAGTTGGCTCCGAATTAAAGGTTGAAGCTGATGCGGGTGCGTCCTCCAGGGCACTGTTCGGCGGCAGAGCTAGATCATGCTCGTTGTGATAGTGCAGCACGCTCGGCAGTGGCTCGAATCCGTCGAAGATCAAGTCCCCGCGGATGTCAGCCATGTAGTTTCAACTTCCAAATCTGACCTGACGGCCAGGGGCGTAGCTTTCGACCTGCTCCAGATGGCCAAGTGAATTGGCCCGTAGTACGAAGCCGCCGAAGACGAAGATCTGTCCGGGGAGAAAGGTCTCACCCTAGACTGCATCGCTATTGATGATCGTAGGAGCCATCGAGCCTGACAGCGACGACACAGAGGAACTCTCAATGAAAGCACCAATGTCGGTGTCAAAACCGGCGGATCTCAGGTAGGGGGTCCTGAACTATGCGTCTAGGCCGGATGGTAATAGGAGGCAAGGGACACGAAGTTTTACCCAGGTTCGGGCCCTCTCGATGGAGGTAAAACCCTACGTCATGCTTGATTAATATTGATGATATGGGTACTACAAGAGTAGATCTACCACGAGATCAGAGAGGCTAAACCCTAGAAGCTAGCCTATGGTATGATTGTTGTTGTGTATGTTGTCCTACGGACTAAAACCCTCCGGTTTATATAGACACCGGAGAGGGTTAGGGTTACACCAAGTCATTTACAATGGTAGGAGATCTGTATATCCGTATCGCCAAGCTTGCCTTCCACGCCAAGGAAAGTCCCTTCCGGACATAGGACGAAGTCTTCAATCTTGTTTCTTCATAGTCCAGGAGTCCGGCTGAAGGTATAGTTCGCCTAACCGAACACCCCCTAATCCAGGACTCCCTTAGGAGGGCTGATCTGGAGTCTGTTCGAGGCTCCGGAGATGGGAATCTGTCGCCATCGTCATCATCAACCATCCTCCATCACCAAAATTTCATGATGCTCAACGCCGTGCGTGAGTAATTCCATCGTAGGCTTGCTGGACGGTGATGGGTTGGATGGGATCTATCATGTAATCGAGTTAGTTTTGTTAGGGTTTGATCCCTAGTGTTCCACTATGTTCTGAGATTGATGTTGCTATGACTTTGCTATGCTTAATGCTTGTCACTAGGGCCCGAGTGCCATGACTTCAGATCTGAACCTATTAGTTTTCATCGAATATATGAGTTTCTTGATCCTATCTTGCAAGTCTATAGTCACCTATTATGTGTTATGATCCGTTAAGCCCGAAGTGACAATAATCGGGATACTTACCGGTGATGACCGTAGTTTCGAGGAGTTCATGTATTCACTAGTGTTAATGCTTTGTTCCGGTTCTCTATTAAAAGGAGGCCTTAATATACCTTAGTTTCACTAAGGACCCACTGCCACGGGAGGGTAGGCCAAAAGATGTCATGCAAGTTCTTTTCCATAAGCACGTATGACTATATTCGGAATACAAGCCTACATTATATCAATGAACTGGAGCTAGGTCTATGTCACCCTAGGTTATGACTGTACATGATGAACCGCATCCGGCATAATTCTCCATCACCGATCCATTGCCTACGAGCTTTTCATATATTGTTCTTCGCTTATTTCCTTTTCCGTTGCTATTGATATCATCACTACAAAAAACCAAAAACATTACTTTTACTATTGTTACCTTTTGCTACTGTTATCACTACTATCATATTACTTTGCTACTAAATACTTTGCTGCAGATATTAAGTTTCCAGGTGTGGTTGAATTGACAACTCAGCTGCTAATACTTGAGAGTATTCTTTGGCTCCCCTTGTGTCGAATCAATAAATTTGGGTTGAATACTCTACACTCGAAAACTGTTGCGATCCCCTATACTTGTGGGTTATCTAGACCATTTTCTGGCGCCGTTGTCAAGGATCATAGCTCTATTCTTTGAGTCACCTGGGATATATATCTGCTTATCATTATGAAGAACTTGAGAGATCCAAAAACCAAGATCTATCCCTCAACTACAAGGGGAGGTAAGGAACTACCATCTAGCTCTGCACTTGATTCACCTTTTGTTATGAGTAAGTTTGCGACACCTACAACCTGCTTCTGCTATTCGTTCTGATATGTCGCATGTTATTGATGATGCCACTTCTGCTATGCATGATACTTATGATGAAACTACCTCTATGCCTGATACTACTATGCCACTTAGTGATTTTTTGATGAACAACTTGCTAGGGCTAGAGAAATTGAAAATATTGAATCTAATGATACTGATGAAAGTGATGATGAAGAATCACTTGCTATTCCTAAGGGTTATGTCTTTGATCAAGAAGCTTCTTTAGCTATTTTAGCTTGCAGAAATAGAACTGAACTCAAAAATTTATTAGCTAAATGGAGTAAGCAATCTCTAAATGCTAGAATGAAACCTGACCCTGCTTTTGCTACTTCACCTATCTTTGTTACTGATAAGGATTATGAATTCTCTGTTGATCCTGATATAATTACTTTGGTTGAATCTGATCCTTTTCATGGCTATGAATCTGAAACTGTTGTGGCACATCTTACTAAATTAAATGATATAGCCACCCTGTTCACTAAAGATGAGAGAACTCGCTACTTTTATATCCTTAAAATATTTCCGTTCTCATTAAAGGGTGATGCTAAGATATGGTTTAATTCTCTTGATCCTGGTTGTGTGCGTAGTCCCCAGGATATGATTTATTACTTCTCTGCTAAATATTTCCCTGCTCATAAGAAACAAGCTGCTTTAAGGGATATATATAATTTTGTGCAAATTGAAGAAGAGAGTCTCCCACAAGCTTGGGGGAGGCTTCTCCAATTACTTAATGCTTTGCCTGATCATCCTCTTAAGAAAAAGGAAATACTTGATATCTTTTACAATGGACTAACCGATACCTCCAGAGATTACCTGGATAGTTGTGCTGGTTCTGTTTTCAGGGAAAGAACACCGGATGAAGCTAAAATTCTATTGAATATGATGTTGACAAATGAAAATAATTGGACACCCCCGGAGCCAATTCCTGAGTCTATTCCTAAACCAACTCCGAAGAAGAGGGGTATTCTATTTCTCACTCCTGAAGATATGCAAGAGGCAAAGAAATCTATGAAAGAAAAAGGTATTAAAGCTGAAGATGTTAAGAATTTACCTCCTATTAAAGAAATACATGGTCTTAATTTACCACCTGTTGAAGAAACATATAATCTTAATCCTTTACCTATTGAAGAAACTCATGGTCTTGATAACCCAACACAGGTAGTAAAGAAAGTGATGAGGAGACTTTTGAGGGGCTCATCGAGCCAAAGCTTGAAGGAAAAGGCACCGAAGCCTAAGTATAATCTGCTCGCACCGCGGAGGTTCGGGCGTGTGAATGGCCTTCCGAGGATTTCTTAAGAGCAGCCGGGATTTATGAAGATTTTCATGAATTGGCTCAGACTACAGGCTACCGCTTTCCTCCACGACCAATGCGATCAATATCTCTTGCTCACAAATACCTTTGTGCAAAACTTTCATTTCATTCTAGGAACTCACCACCTACGGTGGAGTTTCATTTATATGATGAGCATAAGGAG
>NW_024112011.1:0-9526 GCF_003073215.2 Triticum urartu | reverse complement strand
CACTTAAGCATCGCTACGAGTGAGAAATCTCATCGTAGTCAACATTTGAACTTGTCGAAAACCTTTTTGCGACAATTCGAGCTTTGTAGATAGTAACACTACTATCAGTGTCCGTCTTCCTCTTGAAGATCCATTTATTCTTAATGGCTCCGATCATTGGGCAAGTCAATCAAAGTCCATACTTTGTTCTCATACATGGATCCATCTCAGATTTCATGGCCTCAAGCCATTTCGCGGAATCTGGGCTCATCATCGCTTCCTCATAGTTCGTAGGTTCGTCATGGTCTAGTAACATGACTTCCAGAAAGGATTACCGTACCACTCTGGTGCGGACCATACTCTGGTTGTCCTACGAGGTTCGGTAGTAACTTGATCTGAAGTTTCATGATCATCATCATTAGCTTCCTCACTAATTGGTGTAGAGATCACTAGAACTGATTTCTGTGATGAACTACTTTCCAATTCGGGAGAAGGTACAATTACCTCATCAAGTTCTACATTCCTCCCACTCACTTCTTTCGAGAGAAACTTCTTCTCTAGAAAGGATCCACTCTTAGCAACAAAGATCTTGCCTTTCGGATCTGTGATAGAAGGTGTACCCAACAGTTTCTTTTGGGTATCCTATGAAGACGCACTTTTTCCGATTTGGGTTTGAGCTTATCAGGCTGAAACTTTTTCACATAAGCATCCAACCCAAACTTTAAGAAACGACAGCTTAGGTTTCTTGCCAAACCATAGTTCATACGGTGTCGTCTCAATGGATTTAGATGGTGCCCTATTTAACGTGAATGTAGCTGTCTCTAATGCATAACCCCAAAACGATAGTGGTAAATCGGTAAGAGACATCATAGATTGCACTATATCCAATAAAGTACGGTTATGACGTTCGGACACACCATTATGCTGTGGTGTTCCAGGTGGCATGAGTTTGCGAAACTATTTCACATTGTTTTATTGAAGACCAAACTCGTAACTCAAATATTTCTCCGCGATCAGATCGTAGAAACTTTATTTTCTTGTTACGATGATTTTCCACTTCACTCTGAAATTCTTTGAACTTTTCAAATGTTTCAAACTTATGTTTCAAGTAGATATACCCATATCTGCTCAAATCATCTTGTGAAGGTCAGAAAATAATGATACCCGCCGCGAGCCTCAACACTCATCGGACCGCATACATCAGTATGTATTATTTCCAATAAGTCAGTTGCTCGCTCCATTGTTTGGAGAACGGAGTCTTAGTCATCTTGCCCATGAGGCATGGTTTGCAAGCATCAAGTGATTCATAATCAAGTGATTCCAAAAGCCCATCAGCATGGAGTTTCTTCATGCGCTTTACACCAATATGACCTAAACGGCAGTGCACAAATAAGTTGCACTATCATTATTAACTTTGCATCTTTTGGCTTCAATATTATGAATATGTGTATCACTACGATCGAGATTCAATAAACCATTTATATTGAGTGTATGACCATAGAAGGTTTTATTCATGTAAATAGAACAACAATTATTCTTTGACTTAAATGAATAACCGTATTGCAATAAACATGATCCAATCATATTCATGCTCAACGCAAACACCAAATAACATTTATTTTAGGTTCAACACTAATCCCGAAGGTAAAGGGAGTGTGCGATGGTGATCTTATCAACCTTGGAATCACTTCCAACACACATCATCACCTCGCCCTTAACTAGTCTCTGTTTATTTTGCAACTCCCGTTTCGAGTTACTACTCTTAGCAACTGAACCAGTATCAAATACCGGGGTTGCTATAAACACTAGTAAAGTACACATCAATAACATGTATATCCAATATACCTTTGTTCAGTATGCCATCCTTCTTATCCGCCAAGTATCTAGGGCAGTTCCACTTCCAGTGACCATTTCCTTTGCAGTAGAAGCACTCAGTTTCAGGCTTGGGTCTAGCTTTGGGCTTCTTCATGGGAGTGGCAACTTGCTTGCCATTCTTCTTGAAGTTCCCTTTCTTTCCCTTGCCCTTTTACTTGAAACTAGTGGTCTTGTCAACCATCAACACTTGATGCTTTTCTTGATTTCTACCTTCGCTGATTTCAGCATCGTGAAGAGCTTGGGAATTACTTTCGTCATCCCTTGCATATTATAGTTCATCACGAAGTTCCAGTAACTTGGTGATAGTGACTAGAGAACTCTGTCAATCACTATTTTATCTGGAAGATTAACTCCCACTTGATTCAAGCAATTGTAGTACCCAGACAATCTGAGCACATGCTCACTGGTTGAGTTATTCTCCTCCATCTTGTAGGCAAAGTATTGTTAGAGGTCTTATACCTCTCGACACGGGAATGAGTCTGAAATACTAATTTAAACTCTTGGAACATCTTATATGCTCCGTGGCGTTCAAAACATTTTTGAAGTCCCGGTTCTAAGCCGTAAAGCATGGCGCACTAAACTATCAAATAGTCATCATGCCGAGCTAGCCAAACGTTCATAACGTCTGCCTCTGCTCCTGCAATAGGTTCGTCACCTAATGGTGCATCAAGGACATAATTCTTCTGTGCAACAATGAGGATAATCCTCAGATCACGGAGCTAGTCCGCATCATTGCTACTAACATATTTCAACATAGTTTTCTCTAGGAACATATCATAAATAAAACGGGGAAGCTATATGCGAGTAATTGATCTAAAACATAGATATGCAAATACTATCAAGACTAAGTTCATGATAAATTAAGTTCAATTAATCATATTACTTAAGAACTCCCACTTAGATAGACATCCCTCTAGTCATCTAAATGATCACGTGATCCAAATCAACTAAACCATGTCCGATCATCACGTGAGATGGAGTAGTTTTCAATGGTGAACATCACTATGTTGATCATATCTACTATATGATTCACGCTCGACCTTTCGGTCTCAGTGTTCCGAGGCCATATCTGCATATGCTAGGCTCGTCAAGTTTAACCCGAGTATTCTGTGTGCAAAACTGGCTTGCACCCGTTGTATGTGAACGTAGAGCTTATCACACCCGATCATCACGTGGTGTCTCGGCACGACGAACTGTAGCAACGGTGCATACTCAGGGAGAACACTTATACCTTGAAATTTAGTGAGAGATCATCTTATAATGCTACTGCCGAACTAAGCAAAATAAGATGCATAAAGGATAAACATCACATGCAATCAATATAAGTGATATGATATGGCCATCATCATCTTGTGCCTTTGATCTCCATCTCCAAAGCTGTCATGATCACCATCGTCACAGCTTGACACCTTGATCTCCATCGAAGCATCGTTGTCGTCTCGCCAACTATTGCTTCTACGACTATCGCTACCGCTTAGTGATAAAGTAAAGCAATTACATGGCGATTGCATTTCATACAATAAAGCGGCACGTTGGGTTGCTCCGGCAGTTGCATAACGGGGTACAAACATGATCATCTCATACAATAAATATAGCATCATGTCTTGACCATATCACATCACAACATGCCCTGCAAAAACAAGTTAGACGTCCTCTACTTTGTTGTTGCAAGTTTTACGTGGCTGCTACAGGCTGAGCAAGAACCGTTCTTACCTACGCATCAAAAACCACAACGCGGTATAGTGATTGCTTTTTGATCTTCAGAAAGAACCTTGTTCATTGAATCCGATTCAACTAAAGCTGGAGAAACTAGACACCCACTAGCCACCTTGTGTGCGAAGCACGTCGGTAGAACCAGTCTCGCGTAAGGTACACGTAATGTCGGTCTTGGGCCGCTTCATCCAACAATGCCGCTGAATCAAGAATCAACTATGACGCAAGCAATATGTATATACCCACGCCACACTCCTTTGTGTTCTACTCGTGCATATAACATCTACGCATAAACCTGGCTCGGATGCCACTGTGGGGGACGCAGTAATTTCAAAAAAAATCCTACGCACACGCAAGATCATGGTGATGCATAGCAATGAGAGGGGAGAGTGTTGTCCATGTACCCGCGTAGACCGTAAGTCGAAGCATTATGACAATGCAATTGATGTAGTCGTACGTCTTCACGATCGACCGATCCTAGTACCGAACGTATGGCACCTCCATGATCTGCACACGTTCAGCTCGGTGACGTCCCATGAACTCACGATCCAATAGAGCCTCGAGGGAGAGTTCCATCAGCACGATGGCGTGATGACGGTGTTGATGAAGTTACCAACACAGGGCTTCGCCTAAGCACCGCTACGATATGACCGAGGTGGATTATGGTGGAGGGTGGCACCGCACACGGCTAAAAGATCAATGATCAACTTGTGTGTCCATGGGGTGCCCCCCTGCCATGTATATAAAGGAGCAAGGGGGGAGACCGGCCAGCCCTAGGAGGGCGCGCCAAGAGGAGGAGTCCTCCTCCTAGTGGGATTGGACTCCCCTTTCCTATTCCCACTAGGAGGGGGAAGGAAGGAGTGGGAGAGGGAAAAGGCAAGGGGGCGCCCCCCCTCCTTGTCCTATTCGGACTCAAGGGGAGGGGGCGCACGGCCTCCCCTGGCCGGCCCCTCTCTCTCTCTCCAGTAGGGCCCATCAAGGCCCATTATCCCCTGGGGGGTTCCGGTAACCCCTCCGGCACTCCAGTTTTCTCCGAGATCACCCGAAACCCTTCTGGTGTCCGAATATAGCTGTCCAATATATCAATCTTTATGTCTCGACCATTTCGAGACTCCTTGTCATGTCCGTGATCACATCCCGGACTCCGAAACTACCTTCGGTACATCAAAACACATAAACTCATAATACCGATCGTCACCGAACGTTAAGCGTGCGGACCCTACGGGTTCGAGAACTATGTAGACATGACCGAGACTCATCTCCGGTCAATAACCAATAGCGGAACCTGGATGCTCATATTGGTTCCTACATATTCTACAGAGATCTTTATTGGTCAAACCACATAACAACATATTTGTTCCCTTTGTCATCGGTATGTTACTTGCCCGAGATTCGATCGTCGGTATCTCAATACCTAGTTCAATCTCGTTACCGGCAAGTCTCTTTACTCGTTCCGTAATGCATCATCCCGCAACTAACTCATTAGTCACAATGCTTGCAAGGCTTATAGTGATGTGCATTGCCGAGAGGGCCCAGAGATACCTCTCCGATACTCGAAGTGACAAATCCTATTCTCGATCTATGCGAACTCAACAAACACCATTGGAGACACCTGTAGAGCACCTTTGTAATCACCCAGTTACGTTGTGACGTTTGGTAGCACACAAAGTGTTCCTCCGGTATCCGGGGGTTGCATAATCTCATAGTCATAGGAACATGTATAAGTTATGAAGAAAGCAATAGCAACAAACTAAACGATCATCGTGCTAAGCTAACGGATGGGTCAAGTCAATCACATCATTCTCTAATGATGTGATTCGTTCATCAAATGACAACTCTTGTCCATGGCTAGGAAACTTAACCATCTTTGATTAACGAGCTAGTCAAGTAGAGGCATACTAGTGACACTCTGTTTTCTATGTATTCACACATGTACTAAGTTTCCGGTTAATACAATTCTAGCATGAATAATAAACATTTATCATGATATAAGGAAATATAAATAACAACTTTATTATTGCCTCTAGGGCATATTTCCTTCAGTCTCCCACTTGCACTAGAGTCAATAATCTAGATTACATAGTAATGATTCTAACACCCATGGAGTCTTGGTGCTGATCATGTTTTGCTCGTGAGAGAGGCTTAGTCAATGGGTCTGCAACATTCAGATCCGTATGTATCTTGCAAATCTCTATGTCTCCTCCTTGACTTGATCGCGGATGGAATTGAAGCGTCTCTTGATGTGTTTGGTTCTCTTGTGAAATCTGGATTCCTTCGCCAAGGCAATTGCTCAGTATTGTCACAAAAGATTTTCATTGGACCCGATGCACTAGGTATTACACCAAGATCGGATATGAACTCCTTCATCCAGATTCCTTCATTTGCTGCTTCCAAAGCAGCTATGTACTACGCTTCACATGTATATCCCGCCACGACGCTTTGTTTGGAACTGCACCAACTAACAACTTCACCATTCAATATAAATATGGATCCGGTTTGTGAATTAAAGTATTTTCGATCAGTGTCAAAGCTTGCATCGACGTAACCATTTACGACAAGCTATTTGTCACCTCCATAAACGACAAACATATCCTTAGTCCTTTTTAGGTATTTCAGGATGCTCTTGACCGCTGTCTAGTGATCCACTCCTAGATTACTTTGGTACCTCCCTGCTAAACTTATAGCAAGGCACACATCAGGTCCGGTACATAGCATTGCATACATGATAGAACCTATGGCTGAGGCATAGGGAATGACTTTCATTTTCTCTCTATCTTCTGCAGTGGTCGGGCATTGAGTCTGACTCAACTTCACACCTTGTAACACATGCAAGAACCCTTTCTTTGACTGATCCATTTTGAACTTCTTCAAAACTTTATCAAGGTATGTGCTTTGTGAAAGTCCAATTAAGCGTCTTGATCTATATCTATAGATCTTGATGCCCAATATATAAGCAGCTTCACCGAGGTCTTTCATTGAAAATTTCTTATTCAAGTATCCTTTTATGCTATCCGGAAATTATGTATTATTTCCCATTAACAATATGTTATCCACATATAATATTAGAAATGCTACAGAGCTCCCACTCACTTTCTTGTAAATACCGGCTTCTCCAAAAGTCTGTATAAACCGATATGCTTTGATCACACTATCAAAGTGTATATTCCAACTCCGAGATTCTTGCACCAGTCCATAAATGGATCGCTAGAGCTTGCACACTTTGTTAGCAACTTTAGGATCGACAAAACCTTCTGGTTGCATCATATACAACTCTTCTTTAAGATATCCATTAAGGAATGTCATTTTGACATCCATTTTCCAAATTTCATAATCATAAAATGCGGCAAATGCCAACATGATTCAGACAGACTTAAGCATCGCTACAGGTGAGAAGGTCTCATCGTAGTCAACTCCTTGAACTTGTCAAAAACCTTTCGCAACAAGTCAAGCTTTGTAGACAGTAACATTACCATCAATGTCAATCTTCTTCTTGAAGATCCATTTATTCTCTATTGCTTGCCGGGAGAGAGATAGTAGCAACCAAGTCCACACCTTTGTCTCAAATACATGGATCCCATCTTAAATTTCATGGCCTCAAGCCATTTAATGGAATCTGGGCTCGTCATCGCTTCCTCATAGTTCGTAGGTTCGTCATGGTCAAGTAACATGACCTCCAGAATAGGATTACCGTACCACTCTGGTGCGGACTGTACTATGGTTAACCTACGAGGTTCAGTAGTAACTTGATCTGAAGTTTCATGATCATCATCATTAGCATCCTCACGGATTGGTGTAGGAATCACTGAAACTGATTTCTGTGATGAACTACTTTCCAACTCGGGAGAAGGTACAATTACCTCATCAAGTTCTACTTTCCTCCCACTCACTTCTTTTGAGAGAAGCTCCTTCTCTAAAGAGGATCCATTCTTAGCAATGAATATCTTGCCTTCGGATCTGTGATAGAAGGTGTACCCAACAGTCTCCTTTGGGTATCCTATGAAGACACATTTCTCCGATTTGGGTTCGAGCTTATCAGGTTGAAGCTTTTTCACATCAGCATTGCAGTGCCAAACTTTAATAAATGGCAGCTTAGGTTTCTTGCCAAACCACAGTTCATCTGGTGTCGTCTCAACAGATTTAGATAGTGCCCTATTTAACGTGAATGCAGTCGTCTCTAAAGCATAACCCCAAAATAATAGCGGTAAATCAGTAAGAGACATCATAGATCGCACCATATCTAATAAAGTACGGTTACGACGTTCGGACACACCATTATGCTGTGGTGTTCCAGGTGGCGTGAGTTGCGAAACTATTGCACATAGTTACAAATGAAGACCAAACTCATAACTCAAATATTCACCTCCACGGTCAGATCGTAGAAACTTTATTTTCTTGTTACGATGATTCTCCACTTCACTCTGAAATTCTTTGAACTTTTTAAATGTTTCATACTTATGTTTCATTAAGTAGATATACTCATATCTGCTCAAATCATCTGTGAAGGTCAGAAAATAACGATACCTGCCGCGAGCTTCAATACTCATCGGACCACATACATCAGTATGTATTATTTCCAATAAGTCAGTTGCTCGCTCCATTGTTCTAGATAATGGAGTCTTAGTCATCTTGCCCATGAGGCATGGTTTCGCAAGCATCAAGTGATTCATAATCAAGTGATTCCAAAAGCCCATCAGCATGGAGTTTCTTCATGCGCTTTACACCAATATGACCTAAACGGCAGTGCCACAAATAAGTTGCACTATCATTATTAACTTTGCATCTTTTGGCTTCAATATTATGAATATGTGTATCACTACAATCGAGATTCAACAAAAATAGACCACTCATCAAGGGTGCATGACCATAAAAGATATTACTCATATAAATAGAACAACCATTATTCTCTGATTTAAATGAATAACCGTCTCGCATCAAACAAGATCCAGATATAATGTTCATGCTCAACGCTGGCACCAAATAACAATTATTTAGGTCTAAAACTAATCCCGACAGTAGATGTAGAGGTAGCGTGCCGACGGCGATCACATCGACTTTGGAACCATTTCCCACGCGCATCGTCACCTCATCCTTAGCCAATCTTCGTTTAATCCGTAGCCCCTGTTTCGAGTTGCCAATATGAGCAACAGAACCAGTATCAAATACCCCAGGCGCTACTATGAGCATTAGTAGGTACACATCAATGACATGAATATCAAATATACCTTTCACTTTGCCATCCTTCTTATCCGCCAAATACTTGGGGCGGTTCCGCTTCCAGTGACCAGTCCCTTTCCAGTAGAAGCACTCAGTCTCAGGCTTAGGTACAGAATTGGGTTTCTTCCCTTGAGCAGCAACTGGCTTGTTGTTCTTTTTGAAGTTCCCCTTCTTCCCTTTGCCCTTTTTCTTGAAACTAGTGGTCTTGTTCACCATCAACACTTGATGCTCCTTCTTGATTTCTACCTCCGCAGCCTTTAGCATCGCGAAGAGCTCGGGAATTGTCTTTTCCATCCCTTGCATATTATAGTTCATCACGAAGCCTTTATAGCTTGGTGGCGGTGATTGAAGAACTCTGTCAATGACACTATCATTAGGAAGATTAACTCCCACCTGAGTCAAGTGGTTATGGTACCCAGACATTCTGAGTATGTGTTCACTGACAAAACTATTCTCCTCCATTTTGCGGCTGTAGAACTTGTTGGAGACTTCATATCTCTCAACTCGGGCATTTGCTTGAAATATTAACTTCAACTCGTGGAACATCTCATATGCTCCATGACGTTCAAAACGTCTTTGAAGTCCCAATTCTAAGCCGTAAAGCATGGCACACTAAACTATCGAGTAGTCATCAGCTTTGCTCTGCCAGGCATTCATAACGTCCGGAGTTGCTCCTGCAGCGGGTCTTACACCTAGCGGTGCTTCCAGGATGTAATTCTTCTATGCAGCAATGAGGATAATCCTC
>NW_024112010.1:0-24101 GCF_003073215.2 Triticum urartu | reverse complement strand
AGCACGCAAGATTGAACCCAAAGCTAAGCACTTCTCCCATTGCAAGAAAGATCAATCTAGTAGGCCAAACCAAACTGATAATTCGAAGAGACTTGCAAAGATAAACCAATCATACATAAAAGAATTCACAGAAGATTCAAATATTGTTCATAGATAATCTGGATCATAAACCCACAATTCATCGGATCTCGTCAAACACACCGCAAAAAGAAGAGTTACAGTTGAATAGATCTCCAAGAGAATCGAGGAGAACTTTGTATTGAGATCCAAAGAGAGAGAAGAAGCCATCTAGCTACTAGCTATGGACCCGAAGGTCTGAAGTAAACTACTCACACATCATCGGAGAGGCCATGGAGTTGATGTAGAGGTCCTCCGTGATCAATGCCCCTTCTGGCAGAGCTTCGGAAAAGGCCCAAAGATGGGATCTCTTGGGTACAGAAGGTTGCGACGGTGGAAATAGGGTTTCGTGGTGCTCCTGGATGTTTGCGGGGTATATGGATATATATAGGAGGAAGAAGTAGGTCGGTGGAGCAACGAGGGGCCCACGAGGGTGGAGGGCGCGCCCAGGGGGTAGGCGCGCCCCCCTGCCTCGTGGCCTCCTTGATTGTTTCTTGACGTCCACTCCAAGTCCCCTGGATCACGTTTGTTCCAAAAATCACGCTCCCGAAGGTTTCATTCAGTTTGGACTCTGTTTGATATTCCTTTTCTACGAAACACTGAAATAGGCAAAAAAACAGCAATTTGGGCAGGGCGTCCGGTTAATAGCTTAGTCCCAAAAATAATATAAAAGTGTAAAATAAAGCCCATTAACATCCAAAACAGATAATATAATAGCATGGAACAATTAAAAATTATAGATACGTTGGAGAGGTATCAAGCATCCCCAAGCTTAATTCCTGCTCGTCCTCGAGTAGGTAAATGATAAAAATAGAATTTTTGATGTGGAATGCTTCCTAACATATTTCTCAATGTAATTTTCTTTATTGTGGCATGAATGTTCAGATCTGAAAGATTCAAGATAAAAGTTTAATATTGACATAAAAATAATAATACTTCAAGCATACCACCTATGCAATCATGTCTTCTCAAAATAACATGGCCAAAGAAAGTTCATCCCTACAAAATCATATAGTTTGGTCATGCTCCATTTTCGTCACACAAGAATGCTCTCATCATGCACAACCCCGATGACAAGCCAAGCAACTGTTTCATACTTTAGTAATCTCAAACTTTTTTCAACCTTCACACAATACATGAGCATGAGCCATGGATATAGCACTATGGGTGGAATAGAATATAATGAAAGGGGGTTATGTGGAGAAGAAAAAAAAGGAGAAAGTCTCATATTGACGCGGCTAATCAATGGGCTAGGGAGATGCCCATCAATTGCTGTCAATGCAAGGAATAGGGATTGACATGCAACGGATGCACAAGAGCTATAAATGTATGAAATCTCAACAAAAGAAACTAAGTGGGTGTGCATCCAACTTGCTTGATCACGAAGACCTAGGGCACTTGAGGAGGCCCATTGTTGGAATACACAAGCCAAGTTCTATAATGAAAAATTCCCACTAGTATATGAAAATGACAAAACAAGAGACTCTCTATCATAAAGATCATGGTGCTCCTTTGAAGCACAAGTGTGGAAAAAGGATAGTAGCATTGCCCCTTTTTATTTTCTTTTCCTTTTTTATGGGACAATGCTCTATTAATGATGATCATGACACTTCTATTTATTTACAACTCAATGATTACAACTCGATACTAGAACAAGACGACTCTATATGAATGCCTTCGGCGGTGTACCGGGATGTGCAATGACTCATGAGTGACATGTATGAAAGAATTATGAACGGTGGCTTTGCCACAAATATGATGTCAACTACATGATCATGCAAGGCAATATGACAATGATGATGCGTGCCATAATAAACAGAACGGTGGAAAGTTGCATGGAAATATATCTCGGAATGGATATGGAAATGCCATAATAGGTAGGTATGGTGGCTGTTTTGAGGAAGATATAAGGAGGTTTATGTGTGATAGAGCGTATCGTATCACGGGGTTTGGATGCACTGGCGAAGTTTGCACCAACTCTCAAGGTGAGAAAGGGCAATACACGGTACCGAAGAGGCTAGCAATGATGGAAGGGTGAGAGTGCGTATAATCCATGGATAAAGAACTCACATACTTATTGCAAACTTATTGCAAAAATCTACAAGTCATCAAAAACCAAGTATTACGCGCATGCTCCTAGGGGGATAGATTGGTAGGAAAAGACCATCGCTCGTCCCCGACCGCCACTCATAAGGAAGACAATCAAATAAAACCTCATGTTCTAAATTTGTTACATAATGTTTACCATACATGCATGCTACGGGACTTGCAAACTTCAACAAAAGTATTTCTCAAATTCACAACTACTCAACTAGCACAACTTTAATATCACTATCTCCATATCTCAAAACAATCATCAAGTATCAAACTTCTCTTAGTATTCAATGCACTTATATGAAAGTTTTTCATTATCTCAAAAGCAAATTACCATGCTGTTCTAAAGGAATCTCAAAATAATATAAGTGAAGCATGAGAGATCAATTTTTTCTACAAAATAAAATCACCGCCGTGCTCTAAAAGATATAAGTGAAGCACATAGAGTATTCTAATAAATTCCAATTCATGTGTGTCTCTCTCAAAAGGTGCGTACAGCAAGGATGATTGTGGTAAACTAAAAATCAAATACTCAAATCATACAAGATGCTCCAAGCAAAACACATATCATGTGGCGAATAAAAATATAGCTCCAAGTAAAGTTACCGATAGACGAAGACGAAAGAGGGGATGCCTTCTGGGGCATACCCAAGCTTAGGCTTTTTGGTGTCCTTGTATTTTACCTTGGGGTTCCTTGGGAATCCCCAAGATTAGGCTCTTGCACTCCTTGTTCCATAATCCATCAAATCTTTACCCAAAACTTGAAAACTTCACAACACAAAACTTAACAGAAAATCTCGTGAGCTCCGTTAGCGAAAGAAAACAAAACACCACTTCAAGGTACTGTAATGAACTCATTCTTTATTTATGTTGGTGTTAAACCTACTGTATTCCAACTTCTCTATGGTTTATAAACTCCATTACTAGCCATAGATTCATCAAAATAAGCAAACAACACATGAAAAACAGAAACTGTCAAAAACAAAACAGTCTGTAGTAATCTGTAACTAACGCAAACTTCTGGAACCCCAAAAATTCTAAAATAAATTCCCGTACGTGATAAATTTACCTATTAATAATCTGAAAAAATAATTAACTAAATAGCACTCTCCAATAAAAAATGGAAGCAATTCTCGTGAGCGCTAAAGTTTCTATTTTTTACAGCAAGATCAAAAAGACTTTCCCCAAGTCTTCCCAACGGTTCTACTTGGCACAAACACTAATTAAAAACAAAAACACAAACAAAACAGAGGCTAGATAAATTATTTATTACTAAACAGGAACAAGAAGCAAGGAACAAAAATAAAATTGGGTTTGATAACCCACAAGTATAGGGGATCGCAACAGTTTTCGCGGGTAGAGTATTCAACCCAAATTTATTGATTCGACACAAGGGGAGCCAAAGAATATTCTCAAGTATTAGCAGCTGAGTTGTCAATTCAACCACACCTGGAAACTTAATATCTACAGCAAAGTGTTTAGTAGCAAAGTAATATGATAGTAGTGGTAACGGTAGCAAAAGGTATCAGTAGTAAAAGTAATGTTTTTGGTATTTTGTGATGATGATAGCAATAGCAACAGAAAAGTAAATAAGCGGAGAACAATATATGGAAAGCTCGTAGGCAATGGATCGGTGATGGAGAATTATGCCGGATGTGGTTCATCATGTAACAGTCATAACCTAGGGTGACACAGAATTAGCTCCAGATTGTTGATATAATGTAGGCATGTATTCCGGATATAGTCATACGTGCTTATGGAAAAGAACTTGCATGACATCTTTTGTCCTACTCTCCTGTGGCAGCGCGGTCCTTACGGAAACTAAGGGATATTAAGGCCTCCTTTTAACAGAGAACCGGAACAAAGCATTAACACATAGTGAATACATGAACTCGTCAAACTACGGTCATAACCGGTAAGTATCCCGATTATTGTCACTTCGGGGTTAACGGATCATAACACATAATATGTGACTATAGACTTGCAAGATAGGATCAAGAAAACTCATATATTGATGAAAACATAATAGGTTCAGATCTGTAATCATGGCACTCGGGCCCTAGTGACAAGCATTAAGCATAGCAAAGTCATAGCAACATCAATCTCAGAACATAGTGGATACTAGGGATCAAACCCTAACAAAACTAACTCGATTACATGATAGATCCCATCCAACCCATCACCGTCCACCAAGCCTACGATGGAATTACTCACGCACGGCGGCGAGCATCATAAATTGGTGATGGAGGATGGTTGATGATGACGATGGCGACAGATTCCCCTCTCCGGAGCCCCGAACGGACTCCAGATCAGCCCTCCCGAGAGGTTTTAGGGCTTGGCGACGGCTTCGTATCGTAAAACGCGATGATTTCTTCTCTCTGATTTTTTCTCCCCGAAACACAATATATAGAGTTGGAGTTGGAGTCGGAGAGGCAACAGGGGGCCCACGAGGTAGGGGGCGTGCACTAGGGGGGCAGGTGCGCCCCCACCCTCGTGGAGAGGTGGTGGGCCCCCTGGCCTTCATCTTTTGCAGGTATTTTTCATATTTTCTGAAAAGTTGCTCCATGAAGTTTCAGGTCATTTCGAGAACGTTTGTTTCTGCACGTAAATAACACCATGGTAATTCTGCTGAAAACAACGTCAGTCCGGGTTAGTTCCATTCAAATCATGCAAGTTAGAGTCCAAAACAAGGGCAAAAGTGTTTGGAAAAGTAGATACGACGGAGACGTATCAACTCCCCCAAGCTTAAACCTTTGCTTGTCCTCAAGCAATTCAGTTGACGAACTGAAAGTGATAAAGAAAAACTTTTACAAACTCTGTTTGCTCTTGTTGTTGTAAATATGTAAAGCCAGCATTCAAGTTTTGAGCAAAGATTATAACTAACCACATTTGCAATAACACTTAGGTCTAAATTTACTCATATCAATGGCATAATCAACTAGCGAGCAATAATAATAAATCTCGGATGACAACACTTTCTCAAAACAATCATAATATGATATAACAAGATGGTATCTCGCTAGCCCTTTCTGAGACCACAAAACATAAATGCAGAGCACCTTTAAAGACCAAGGACTTAATAGACATTGTAATTCATGGTAAAAGAGATCCAGTCAAGTGATACTCAATGTAAACTAATAGTAATGAATGCAAATGACAGCGGTGCTCTCCAACTGGTGCTTTTTAATAAGAGGATAATGACTCAGCATAAAAGTAAATAGATAGGCCCTTCGTAGAGGGAAGCAGGGATTTATAGAGGTGCCAGAGCTCGGTTTTGAAACAGAGGTGAATAATATTTTGAGCGGTATACTTTCATTGTCAACATAACAACCAAGAGATGGCGATATCTTCCATGCTACACACATTATAGGCGGTTCCCAAACAGAATGGTAAAGTTTATACTCCCCCTTCCACCAACAAGCATCTATCCATGGCTTGCTCGAAACAATGAGTGCCTCCAACTAACAAGAGTCCCAGGTGGAGTTTTGTTTGCAATTATTTTGATTTAGTTTGCATAAAGCATGGGACTGGGCATTCCGGTGACCAGCCATTTATCTCATGAGTGAGGAGCGGAGTCCACTCCTCTTGAGAATAACCTGCCTAACATGGAAGATACAGACAACCCTAGTTGATATATGAGCTATTAGAGCATACAAAACAAGATATTTATTTGAAGGTTTAGAGTTTGGCACATACAAATTTACTTGGAACGGCAGGTAGATACCGTATATAGGTAGGTATAGTGGACTCATGTGGAATAACTTTGGGGTTTAAGGAGTTTGGATGCACAAGCAGTATTCCCGCTTAGTACAACTGAAGGCTAGCAAAAGACTGGGAAACGACCAGCTAGAGAGCGACAACAGTCGTGAACATGCATTAAAATTAATCAACACCGAATGCAAGCATGAGTAGGATATAATCCACCATGAACATAAATATCGTGAAGGCTATGTTGATTTTGTTTCAACTAGATGCGTGAACATGCGCCAAGTCAAGTCACTTAAATCATTCAGAGGAGGATACCACCCTATCATACCACATCATAACTATCTCAATAGCATGTTGGCACGCAAGGTAAACCATTATAACTCATAGCTAATCAAGCATGGCACAAGAAACTATGATCTCTAATTGTCATTGCAAACATGTTTGTCCATAATAGGCTGAATCAGGAACGATGAACTAATCATATTTACAAAAACAAAAGAGGTCGAGTTCATACCAGCTTTTCTCATCTCAGTGAGTCCATCATATATCGTCATAATTGCCTTTCACTTGCACGACCGAACGATGTGAATAATAATAATAGTGCACGTGCATTGGACTAAGTTGGAATCTGCAGGCATTCAATAAACATGAGAAGAGAAGGCAATATGGGCTCTTTTGTCAGATAAACAATAATGCATATAAGAGCCACTTCAAGAATTTAATTATGCTCTTCTCCTATCGACCCCCAAAGAAAAGAAAAGAAATAAAACTATTTACACGGGAAAGCTCCCAACAAGCAAAAGAAGAACAGGAAATCTTTTTGGGTTTTCTTTTTAATTACTACTACAAGCATGAAAATTAAACTGATTAAAAGCTACAACTAATTTTTTTTGGGTTTTTCTTAAGGTTTATTAAACACACAAGAAGAAAGCATAAAAGGGAAATAAACTAGCATGGATGATACAATGAAAAAGTATGAGCACCGACATCTAGCAATGAGTGTGTGAACATAAATGTAATGTCGGTGGGAAATATGTACTCCCCCAAGCTTAGGCTTTTGGCCTAAGTTGGTCTATGGCCACGGCTGGACTGGCGGATATCCATAATAATAGTTGGGGTCGTACTGAGAAGAAGAAGAGGAAGACTCTGATTGCCACTGGATGACAATCATCTCCGGATCCCACTGGTAATTAGACTGTCGTGAAGGATCAACCTATGGTTCTGGCTTTGGCTCCATGGCTGGTGCAGGGTTCCGGTAGGCGTGAATAGCCTTCAACGGAACAAGGTACTGGCCTACAGATAAATCAAACAAAGAAGGAGCAGGCATGGTGATAGTCTCAGGATGATGTTTATTAAAGAACAATTGATATTTAAGCTCTCCTTCCCTATTCTTAACAATAAAATCATGTGCCACCATACTTTTATAATCTAGATAAACACGAGGTAGCACTTTTGCTTCCTTCTCATAATGCCTAATAGGTATGTTAAAATGTGCAGCTAGGCGTGAAGCATAGATGCCTCCAAAGATGGGCCCCTTTGTATGGTTCAGACTTAACCGTTTGTCAATAATGCCGCCCATACTAACAGAGTTATCACCATATAAACCGTGGAGCAAAATAATAAAATCAGGGATACTAAGGTTTCCACAGTTTCCGTGACCAATTAAGCAACGACTAGCAAATAATGCAAAATAACGTAAAACAGGAAAATGTATGCTAGTGATTCATGCATCGGAAACCTTCCTTGTTTCCCCTACAGTGATAGTATCAATAAAGCCCTCCACATCATCGCAATGTGGTTCTTCTATCTTGCCCTCAAAAGGGACTAAACAAATCCAACAAAAATCATAAAGTGACATCTCCTTATGCTCATCATATAAATAAAACTCCACCGTAGGTGGTGAGCTCCTAGAATGGAAATGAAAGTTTTGCACAAAGATATTTGTGAGTAAGAGATACTGATCGCATTGGTTGTGGAGGAAGGCGGTAAGGCCCGCATTCTTAGCCAATTCATGAAAATCTTCATAAATCCCGGCTGCTCTCAAGAAATCCTCGGAAGGCCACTCACACGCCCAAACCTCCATGGTGCGCGGCAGATTATACTTAGGCTTCGGTGCCTTTTCCTTCGAGCTTTGGCTCGATGAGCCCCTCATAAGTCTCCTCATCATTTTCTGAAAAATTCTGAAATTTTTAGTAACTTCAAAATAAAAGTAAACCAAACTCAATAATATTGATAACAACTACTCCTACAAGTGCCTAGAGCCTATATCATGCATCAAAACTACTTGGAACCATATAAATTTGACATGCAAGCTCAAGAACAGGGTCACCTACGCAGAAAAAATTTGCAATGAATAAAGCACTAGAACAAAAAACTAATTGGACCAATGGAGGAGTCACATACCAAGGAACAATCTCCCCAAGTAGTTTTGTGAAAGGTGCTTTGAGCAAGGAGATCGAAAATGGCAGCAAGATGAGCTAGAACTCGTGCTTGAGCTGGATATTCGTGTTTGTGGGAGGAAGAAGAAGTGTCTGGGTGCAGGAATAAGTGGATGATATGTCCATTTTGCATCATGCTTTTGTATCGATATTTATTGCATTATGGGATGTTATTTCACATTATGTCACAATACTTATGGCTATTCTCTCTTATTTTACAAGGTTTACATAAGGAGGGAGAATGCCGGCAGCTGGAATTCTGGGCTGGAAAAGGAGCAAATATTAGAGACCTATTCTGCACAACTCCAGAAGTCCTGAAACTCCACGGAATACCTTATAATAAATAATGAAAAATCCTCGCCAAAGATGAAGATCAGGGGGCCCACACCCTTCCCATGAGGGTGGGGGCGCCCCCCCTAGGGCACGCCCCCTACCTCGTGGGCCCCCTGGTGGCTCTCCGATGACCATCTTCTCCTATATGAAGTCTTTCGTCAAGAAAAAAATAAGAAGCAACATTTCAAGACGAAACTCTGCCGCCACGAGGCGGAACCTTGGCGGATCCAATCTAGAGCTCCGGCAGAGCTGTTCTGCCGGGGAAACTTCCCTCCCGGAGGGGGAAATCATCGCCCTCGTCATCACCAATGCTCCTCTCATCGGGAGAGGGCAATCTCCATCAACATCTTCATCAGCACCACCTCATCTCAAAACCCTAGTTCATCTCTTGTATCCAATTCTTGTCTCCAAGTCCGGGATTGGTGCTAGTAGGTTGCTAGTACTGTTGAGAGAGATCCTTGTAGTTGATGCTAGTTGGTTTAATTGGTGGAAGATCATATGTTCAGATCCTTTATGCATATTATTACCCCTCTGATTATGAACATGAATATGCTTTGTGAGTAGTTACGTTTGTTCCTGAGGACAAGGGAGAAGTCTTGCTATTAGTAGTCATGTGAATTTGGTATTCGTTCGATATTTTGATGAGATGTATGTTGTCTAGCCTCTAGTGGTGTTATGTGAATGTCGACTACATAACACTTCACCATTATTTGGGCCTAGAGGAAGGCATTGGGAAGTAATAAGTAGATGATGGGTTGCTAGAGTGACAGAAGCTTAAACCCTAGTTTATGCGTTGCTTCGTAAGGGGCTGATTTGGATCCATATGTTTCATGCTATGGTTAGGTTTACCTTAATACTTTTGTTGTAGTTGCGGATGCTTGCAATAGAGGTTAATCATAAGTGGGATGCTTGTTCAAGTAAGAACAGCACCCAAGCACCGGTCCACCCACATGTCAAATTATCAAAGTACCAAACGTGAATCATATGAACGTGATGAAAACTAGCTTGACGATATTCCCATGTGTCCTCGGGAGCGCTTTTCCTTATATAAGAGTTTGTCCAGGCTTGTCCTTTGCTACAAAAAGGATTGGGCCACCTTGCTGCACTTTATTTACTTTTGTTACTTGTTGCTCGTTACAAATTATCTATCACAAAACTATCTGTTACCACTTATTTCAGTACTTGCAGAGAATACCTTGCTGAAAACCGCTTATCATTTCCTTCTGCTCCTCGTTGGGTTCGACACTCTTATCGAAAGGACTACGATAGATCCCCTATACTTGTGGGTCATCAAGACTCTTTTCTGGCGCCGTTGCCGGGGAGTGAAGCCTTTGGTAGGTGGAATTTGGTAAGGAAAAATTTATATAGTGT
This sequence comes from Triticum urartu, assembly GCF_003073215.2. Taxonomy (NCBI): domain Eukaryota; kingdom Viridiplantae; phylum Streptophyta; class Magnoliopsida; order Poales; family Poaceae; genus Triticum; species Triticum urartu. The sequence goes on along the minus strand of NW_024112010.1, from coordinate 14,040 downwards.
GCTGAAATTTACTGTCACTTGTTACTATGGAAAGTAATCCTCTGAGGGGCTTGTTCGGGGTATCTTCACCCCGACCAGTAGAGCAAAGAGTTGCTCCTCAACCTACTGAACCTATTGAAAATGAATATGAAAATGAAATTCCTTATGAGTATCCTTCGGGTATGATAGAAAAACTGCTAGCTAATCCTTTTACAGGAGATGGAACAAAGCATCCTGATGAACACCTAATATATGTGGATGAAGTTTGTGGATTATTTAAGCTTGCAGGTATACCCGATGATGTTGCTAAGAAGAAGGTCTTCCCTTTATCTTTGAAGGGAGACGCATTGATATGGTATAGGCTATGTGATGATACGAGATCATGGAACTATAGAAGATTGAAATTGGAATTTCATCAAAAGTATTACCCTATGCATCTTGTTCATCGTGACCGCAATTATATATATAATTTTTGGCCTCGCGAAGGAGAAAGCATCGCTCAAGCTTGGGGGAGGCTTAAATCAATGTTATATTCATGCCCCAATCATGAGCTCCCAAGAGAAACAATTCTTCAAAAAAATTATGCTCGGCTTTCTGAAAATAATCGCACCATGCTCGATACTTCTTGTGCTGGCTCTTTTATGATGAAGACTATTGGATTTAGATGGGATTTATTGGATAGAATTAAACGCAACTCTGAAGATTGGGACCTCGACAATGGTAAGGAGTCAGGTATGACACCTAAGTTTGATTGTGTTAAATCTTTTATGGATACCGATATTTTCCGTAAGTTTAGCACTAAATATGGACTTGATTCTGAGATAGTAGCTTCTTTCTGTGAATCTTTTGCTACTTATGTTGATCTCCCTAAGGAGAAGTGGTTTAAATATCATCCTCCCATAGAAGTAAAAGTAGCTGCACCTATTAAAGTTGAAGAAAAGACTGTCACTTATAATGATCCTATTGTTCCTACTTGTTATGTTGAGAAACCACCTTTCCCTGTTAGGATAAAGGATCATGCTAAAGCTTCAACTGTGGTTCGTAAAAGCAATATTAAAACATATACACCTCCTGAGCAAGTTAAAGTAGAACCTAATATTGCTATTGTTAAAGATCTCTTGTCTGATAATATAGATGGGCATGTTATTTACTTCTGTAATGAAACTGCTAGAATTGCTAAACCCCGTGATACAGATAAACCTAGACCTGTGGTAGGCATGCCTGTTATTTCTGTTAAAATAGGAGATCATTGTTATCATGGCTTATGTGATATGGGTGCTAGTGCTAGTGCAATACCTATTGACTTATACAAAGAAATTATGCATGACATTGCACCTGTTGAGTTAGAAGAAATTGATGTTACTATTAAACTTGCTAATAGAGATACTATTTCACCAATGGGAATTGTTAGAGATGTTGAAGTCTTGTGTGGGAAAACTAAATATCCTGCTGATTTTCTTGTTCTTGGTTCCCCACAAGATAGCTTTTGTCCCATTATATTTGGTAGACCCTTCTTAAATACTGTTAATGCTACCATAGATTGCACAAGGGATGTTGTTACTGTCGGCTTAGATGATATGACTCATGAGTTTAATTTCTCTAAATTTAGTAAACAACACCGTGAAGAAGAATTGCCTAGTAAGGATGAAATTATTGGTCTTGCTTCTATTGCCGTACCTCCTAGTGATCCTTTAGAACAATATTTGCTAGACCATGAAATGATATGTTTATGAATGAAAGAAGGGAAATAGATGAAGTATTCTTTAAACAGGAACCTATTCTGAAACACAATTTGCCTGTTGAAATCCTAGGGGATCCCTCCACCTAAGGGTGATCCCGTGTTTGAGCTTAAACCGTTGCCTGATAATCTTAAATATGCTTATCTTGATGAAAAGAAGATATATCCTGTTATTATTAGTGCTAACCTTTCAGAGCATGAAGAAGAAAGATTATTGAAAACTCTGAAGAAGCACCGTGCTGCTATTGGATATACTCTTGATGATCTTAAGGGCATTAGTCCCACTCTATGTCAACATAAAATAAATTTGGAAGCAGATGCCAAACCAGTTCGTGATCCTCAACGATGTCTGAATCCTAAAATGAAAGAAGTGGTAAGAAAAGAAATACTAAAGCTTCTGGAGGCAGGTATAATTTATCCCGTTGCTGATAGTCAGTGGGTAAGTCATGTTCATTGTGTCCCTAAGAAGGGAGGTATTACTGTTGTTCCTAATGATAAAGATGAATTGATTCCACAAAGAATTATTACAGGTTATAGGATGGTAATTGATTTCCGCAAATTAAATAAGGCTACTAAGAAAGATCATTACCCCTTACCTTTTATCGATCAAATGCTAGAAAGATTATGCAAACATACACATTACTGCTTTCTAGATGGTTATTCTGGTTTCTCTCAAATACCTGTGTCGGCTAAAGATCAATCAAAGACTACTTTTACATGCCCTTTTGGTACTTTTGCTTATAGACGTATGCCTTTTGGTTTATGTAATGCACCTGCTACCTTTCAAAGATGCATGATGGCTATATTCTCTGACTTTTGTGAAAAGATTTGTGAGGTTTTCATGGACGACTTTTCCGTCTATGGATCTTCTTTTGATGATTGCTTGAGCAATCTTGATCGAGTTTTGCAGAGATGTGAAGAAACTAATCTTGTCTTGAATTGGGAAAAGTGCCACTTTATGGTTAATGAAGGTATTGTCTTGGGGCATAAAGTTTCTGAAAGAGGTATTGAAGTTGATAAAGCCAAGGTTGATGCTATTGAAAAGATGCCATGTCCCAAGGACATCAAAGGTATAAGAAGTTTCCTTGGTCACGCGGATTTTATAGGAGGTTCATTAAGGACTTCTCAAAATTCTCGGCCTCTGACTAATTTATTACAAAAAGATATACCATTTGTCTTTGATGATGATTGTGTAGAAGCATTTGAAATACTTAAGAAAGCATTAGTCTCTGCACCTATTGTTCAGCCACCTGATTGGAATTTACCCTTTGAAATTATGTGTGATGCTAGCGATTATGCTGTAGGTGCTATTCTAGGGCAAAGAGTTGATAAGAAATTAAATGTTATCCATTATGCTAGTAAGACTCTAGACAATGCTCAAAGAAATTATGCTACTACTGAAAAAGAACTTTTAGCAGTTGTATTTGCTTGTGATAAGTTCAGACCTTATATTGTTGATTCTAAAGTAACTATCCACACTGATCATGCTGCTATTAAATATCTTATGGAGAAGAAAGATGCTAAACCTAGACTTATTAGATGGGTTCTCTTGCTACAAGAATTTGATTTGCATATTGTTGATAGAAAAGGAGCTGAGAACCCTGTTGCAGACAACTTATCTAGGTTAGAGAATGTTCTTGATGACCCACTACCTATTGATGATAGCTTTCCTGATGAACAATTAAATGTCATAAGTACTTCTCGTAGTACCCTTGGTATGCTGATTATGCTAATTACATAGTTGCTAAATTTATACCACCTAGCTTCACATACCAACAAAAGAAAAAGTTCTTCTATGATTTGAGACATTACTTTTGGGATGACCCACATCTTTATAAAGAAGGAGTAGATGGTGTTATTAGACGTTGTGTACCTGAGCATGAACAGGAACAGATCCTACGCAAGTGCCACTCCGAAACTTATGGAGGACACCACACGGGAGATAGAACTGCACATAAGGTATTGCAATCCGGTTTTTATTGGCCTACTCTCTTCAAGGATGCTCGTAAGTTTGTCTATCTTGTGATGAATGTCAAAGAATTGGTAATATTAGTAGACGTCAAGAAATGCCTATGAATTATTCACTTGTTATTGAACCGTTTGATGTTTGGGGCTTTGATTATATGGGACCTTTTCCTGCCTCTAATGGATATACACATATTTTAGTTGCTGTTGATTACGTTACTAAGTGGGTAGAAGCTATTCCAACTAGTAGTGCTGATCATAACACTTCTATTAAAATGCTTAAAGAAGTTATTTTTCGAGGTTTGGAGTCCCTAGATATTTAATGACTGATGGTGGTTCACATTTTATTCATGGTGCTTTCCGTAAAATGCTTGCTAAATATGACGTCAATCATAGAATTGCATCTCCGTATCACCCACAGTCTAGTGGTCAAGTAGAATTGAGTAATAGAGAACTCAAATTAATTTTGCAAAAGACTGTCAATAGGTCTAGAAAGAATTGGTCCAAGAAACTTGATGATGCATTATGGGCCTATAGAACTGCATATAAAAATCCTATGGGTATGTCTCCGTATAAAATGGTATATGGAAAAGCATGTCACTTACCTCTCGAACTAGAACATAAGGCATATTGGGCTATTAAAGAGCTCAACTATGATTTCAAACTTGCCGGTGAAAAGAGGTTATTTGATATTAGCTCACTTGATGAATGGAGAACCCAAGCTTATGAAAATGCCAAGTTGTTTAAAGAAAAGGTTAAAAGATGGCATGACAAAAGGATACAAAAGCGTGAGTTTAATGTAGGTGATTATGTATTGCTATACAACTCTCATTTAAGATTTTTTGCAGGAAAACTTCTCTCTAAATGGGAAGGCCCCTATGTTATCGAGGAGGTCTATCGTTCCGGTGCCATAAAAATCAACAACTCCTAAGGCACAAATCCGAAGGTGGTAAACGGTCAGAGAATTAAACATTATATCTCAGGTAATCACATAAATATTGAAACCAATATTATTGAAACCGTAACCCCGGAGGAATACATAAGGGACACTTTCCAGAACGTTTCAGACTCCAAAAAGGAATAGGTATGTGGTACGGTAAGTAAACCGACTCCAAAACAATTTTTAAGGCAATATTTATCCGTTTTGGAATATTTAGAAAAAGAAAATTAAGTAGTAGTCCGGGAAGGACACGAGGGCCCCATAAGGGTCGAGGGCGCGCCCTACCCCCTGGGCGCGCCCCCTACCTCGTGAGCACCTCGTGTGCCTTCCGGACTCCGTTTTCTTGCACGATACGTATTTTGGTCAGTAAAAATTCACTATATATTCTCCCGATGGTTTTGACTCTCGTATCATGCAAATATTCTCTGTTCTTGTTTCGAGCTGTTTTTCTGACAGATTTAGATTATCATGACGTCCCCAAGTGCTTCCAAGGACAAGTTCTTCGAGAAGGTCATCAACCCTTACCTCGTGAAGGTGCTGCGACACCCTCAAACCATCGAGATGCATGATGGGTTGCTGCACATCCGCGATGCTGAGGGACCAAAGGGAACCGGAAGCATGGATACGAGGCTCGAAGCAATGGAGCAACAAGTTTTCAAGTGCCAGGGGATGGTGGAGCGTGGAATCAACGCTAGCCACACAATGCTCGCGGAGTTCACTAACAACTACAAGCCAGATGCCAAGAACACCGAGGAGGCCATCTTCAAGCTACATGAGAAGATCGAGCACCTCCAAGCCCAAATCTATGACCTGGAAAACCAAAACTATGAGTATGAATACAGATTCAAAAGAATGAGTTTGGCTGCAGATTCGAGGATTCCGGAGACTCGATCATCCTTCTATGATGGTGAACCTATGCCTTGGAAGATGGATGACAAGCCTGCATCATCAACAACACCTCCACCTATTTCACCAACAACAAAGAAGGAGACATAATAACATGGGTATGGGCACTCCCCTTGGCAACTGCCAAGCTTGGGGGAGGTGCCCCAGTATCGTATCACAATCACAACTCCTATCTTTACCGTTTTCCTTAGTTCGATCATGTTAGTAGTATTTTGATCTAGTAGAATAAAGTTGATGGCATGATCTAGTTTTGAGTTTTGCCTTATGATCTCTCTACGTAATCGAGTCCGTGAGCTATTAATAAAGATTAGTGTTGAGCCAAGGGCTTGATTTTCTTGCTATGATCTTGGGTGAATAAAAGAAAAGACAAAAAGAATAAGAAGAAACAAAAGTTCATATTGATCTTATTGATAGTAATGACTTCACATAGAAAGAGTGTAATGATTAAAAGTTGTTGGGAGTTGGCAGACATAGCTTTGGTCATCGTTGCAATTAATAGGAAGTAATAAGGAAAGAGAGGTTTCACATATAATTATACTATTATTGACATCTTTTATGATTGGGAGCACTCATCAAAATATGACATGCTGAAGAGTTGATGTTGGACAAGGAATACAATGTAATGGGTTATATTTTCTTATATCCGAGATAAAGTATGTTGTCATGGATCATCCAACATATTGAGCTTGCCTTTCCCCTTCATTCTAGCCAAATTCTCAGCACCAAGTAGAGATACTACTTGTGCTTCCAAATACCCTTAAACCAGTTTTGCCATGAGAGTCCACCATATCTACCTATGGATTGAATAAGATCCTTCAAGTAAGTTGTCATCGGTACAAAGCAATAAAAATTGCTCTAAATATGTATGACTAGTGTGGGAGAAATAAGCTTTATACGATCTTGTGATGTGGAAGTAATAAAAGCGACGGACTGCATAATAAAGGTTCATATCACAAGGGGCAATATAAAGTGACTCTCTTTCGCATTAAGATTTTGTGCATCCAACCATAAAAGCGCATGGCAACCTCTGCTTCCCTCTGCGAAGGGCCTATCTTTTATTATTATCTTCTACCTTATGCAAGAGTGTCATGGTGATCTTCACCTTTCCTTTTTCATTTTATCCTTTGGCAAGCCCAGCATGTTGGAAAGAACCTGATATATATATATCTAATTGGATGTAGGGGGCATGAGTTATTATTGTTGACATTACCCTCGAGGTAAAAGGTTGTGGGGCGAAACTATAAGCCCCTATCTTTCTCTGTGTCCGATTAAAACTCCGTAACCACAAGTATTGCGCGAGTGTTAGCAATTATGAAGGACTAGATGATAGTTGAGTATGTGGACTTGCTTTTTAGCTCTGACATAGACTCTTTCTGATGTTATGATAAATTGCAATTACTTCAATGACTGAGGTTCTAGTTTGTTGGTTCTCAATAAGGTTTCTGATTCATACTTTTCCATTGTGAATAGATCATCACTTGAACATAAGTAATCATATGACAATATTTATGTATGTTGCTGTCATGAGAATAATCATGATGCTCTCATGTCCGTATTTTATTTTTATCGACGCCTCTACCTCTAAACATGGGGACATATTTATTGTTATCGGCTTTCGCTTGAGGACAAGCGATGTCTAAGCTTGGGGGAGTTGATACGTCCATTTTGCATCATGCTTTTATATCGATATTTATTGCATTATGGGCTGTTATTTCACATTATGTCACAATACTTATGGCTATTCTCTCTTATTTTACAAGGTTTACATAAGGAGGGAGAATGCCGGCAGCTGGAATTCTGGGCTGGAAAAGGAGCAAATATTAGAGACCTATTCTGCACAACTCCAAAAGTCCTGAAACTCCACGGAATACCTTATAATAAATAATGAAAAATCCTCGCCAAAGATGAAGACCAGGGGGCCCACACCCTTCTCACGAGGGTGGGGGCGCGCCCCTACCTCGTGGGCCCCCTGGTGGCTCTCCGATGACCATCTTCTCCTATATGAAGTCTTTCGTCGAAAAAAATAAGAAGCAACCTTTCGGGACGAAACTCCGCCACCACGAGGCGGAACCTTGGCGGATCCAATCTAGAGCTCCGGCAGAGCTGTTCTGCCGGGGAAACTTCCCTCCCGGAGGGGGAAATCATCGCCATCGTCATCACCAACGCTCCTCTCATCGGGAGAGGGCAATCTCCATCAACATCTTCACCAACCATCTCATCTCAAAACCCTAGTTCATCTCTTGTATCCAATTCTTGTCTCCAAGTCCGGGATTGGTGCTAGTAGGTTGCTAGTAGTGTTAATTACTCCTTGTAGTTGATGCTAGTTGGTTTATTGGTGGAAGATCATATGTTCAGATCCTTTATGCATATTATTACCCCTCTGATTATGAACATGAATATGCTTTGTGAGTAGTTACGTTTGTTCCTGAGGATAAGGGAGAAGTCTTGCTATTAGTAGTCATGTGAATTTGGTATTCGTTCGATATTTTGATGAGATGTATGTTGTCTAGCCTCTAGTGGTGTTATGTGAACGTCGACTACATAACACTTCACCATTATTTGGGCCTAGAGGAAGGCATTGGGAAGTAATAAGTAGATGATGGGTTGCTAGAGTGACAGAAGCTTAAACCCTAGTTTATGCGTTGCTTCGTAAGGGGCTGATTTGGATCCATATGTTTCATGCTATGGTTAGGTTTACCTTAATACTTTTGTTGTAGTTGCGGATGCTTGCAATAGAGGTTAATCATAAGTGGGATGCTTGTTCAAGTAAGAACAACACCCAAGCACCGGTCCACCCACATGTCAAATTATCAAAGTACCGAACGCGAATCATATGAACGTGATGAAAACTAGCTTGACGATATTCCCATGTGTCCTCGGGAGCGCTTTTCCTTATATAAGAGTTTGTCCAGGCTTGTCCTTTGCTACAAAAAGGATTGGGCCACCTTGCTGCACTTTATTTACTTTGTTACTTGTTGCTCGTTACAAATTATCTATCACAAAACTATCTGTTACCACTTATTTCAGTACTTGCAGAGAATACCTTGCTGAAAACCGCTTATCATTTCCTTCTGCTCCTCGTTGGGTTCGACACTCTTACTTATCGAAAGGACTACGATAGATCCCCTATACTTGTGGTCATCAGTGGTCGGACTAAGCGGAGGCAAGGGGATGGACGACGCCGGCAGCGGCCACCAGGCCAGTTTGTTCCAGAGGCTTCCTTTTTTAACTGCTCAACAATGAGGTTGTTGGAGATAAGGATGAACGAGGGAAGACCTTGTCTGCAAATGTGGAGAGAGGTGCGGGTATCTTTGAGTTTAATTTCCATCCATCAAATATAGATCGGACGGTCTATTGCAAGATGGCACGCATACCATCAACACCAACTCAGTTTTTTTATAAGAGAAGATATAAAGTATTGGAGATACAAACGTATTATCAATACTTGTTTTCGTAAACTAGGATCAACATGTGTAAAACAAAGGTTTCCCCGTCACCGATAAGGAGGGGGGGCACGGTGGCACGCTTCGGCTTTGCTCTAGTCTAGTAGTCATACTAGGTGGTCTAACGCACAATGTAGATTTTTTTTTTCACGTCTCGTGTTTCGCCGTACCTGCCATGACTATTGATGAATAGGACGGTAAGTTATTCCGGGGAAACCCTTGTTGAGTGTGTTTGTGTGTGTGTGTGAGAGAGAGAGAGTGTGTGTGTGTGTGTGTGTGTGCCGTGTGTGATATTTCTAGAGACTGAGGCAAATGATAAGAGATTATTTGTCTATGTGAGGAGGATAGAGAGAGACAATGTACATGGGGCTTCGTGTTGTGTAATGTGGAGACACATAGACATAATTAGAGAGTGAGTGGTGAGATAACACATGCGGACATGGGGAGAGATGTGTGAGTTAGAGTGTCCGGTGTACAAAAGTAGGGGCTCTCCTTGACCACTTTACTTGTGCACGGGCAGTCAAAAACCATGTGGCCGCGGCCGCACTTAGTAGGGCAGAGGAGGAAGCCGGAGAGAAGCCGAAGCAACAAAGACAACCAAGGCCGACGCTAAGACCAGAAGCGCAGGAGGGCAAGAGGCGAGGTGGACTCCCTCAGCAAGGTCCCTTGCCTAGGCGGCCCCACAGCCCGGCAAGAGCCTTCCGGGCAACTTGGCCCGGCCGCCAGCAGAGCGAAGCCACCCTTGAGCCCAAGGTTCCGAGCGCCGTCAACAACTGCATTGGGACAGGGCTCGGAGGCTTCCTCTATGGTGGCATGCAAATCTTCATCAAGATCATAAACATAGGATCAGATGAGGATTAGAAGACGACGACTTTGGTGGGATACTAGCCGAGGAAATCCAACAAGAACCCCCGGCAAGACCCTTGCCGGGGATGACAATAACGTCGCGGCAATACCCTTGCTGGGCCCGCCGGCAGACCCATGCCGAGGGTATCAGCAGGGCCACTGCCAGGCCCGCACCAGCCAAGACTCCGCCACCGTTCGCATGCAGCTGCCAGCCCAACCACCTGGGATAGGCACCTACGTGGCAGCATGCAGCTTCTAGGCCAAATCAGCAAGCACCTGCATGGCGGCATGCAGATCTTCATGAAGGGCCTACCACCGTGCCACTCCCAGTTGCCTGCCTGCCTACATGGCGCTGCATCCATCGCTGGTCTGGGCGCGTGTCGAAGCGAGGTCGAAGCGGCGACGTATGGGATGGGCCTCGTTCCCGTCCCCGATAAAGCTAATGGACACCTACGTAGCACATTTAATGCACATTGTCCCATAATGAAGTGCGATAAGATCGCACACTGTAGGCCTTTCCACCTCCTGTGTGCCAAAAGCTTTCAAACATCCCGCTCACATCGAAATATCTCGGCGCCTGAAAGGTTAGCTCTACGATATTCCTTTTTTACCCCTGCCATATGAACGGAAAAGGGCTCCTTTGGTAACTCCATTGTTTTCCCCTGTTTGCCCCCAACATTCTTCCCCAGAGCCCCTCCCCTTCCCCTCCCCGACTGCCCCCCCAAGCACGGCAATCCGTGAATCTAGTCCTCCGCCGTAGCAGTGGACCTCACACCCAACTAGATCTACCTTCCACACCTTGGAACCCCCAACTACCAACTCACCACTTGATAGAGGCAAAGGTGTCCCGATGTTTCGATGAGATGGTGGCTATCGTTTTCTGTGGGAGTCGACCTTGACGATCCGACTACGAACGTGCGAGACGTCGCGCCTTAGCAATCGCTAAACCAACTTCCGAGGGGTTATTGACCACGCCGGAGCACGATCAACCTGACCACGAGGGCCTGTTTCCTGTGAGCAAACGAAGAACAAGCAAGAAACTGAGATTGCAATCTGGATATTGCGAATATAAGATGAAAGCTTTATTGATCAAGGTGGGGTTCTGTGACGTCTTGGTCTGGTCGTTGGACACAAACGAAGTACGCGAAGTTGCAGCTATGGCGAACTTTTAATCTAAACAAAACCCAAAGTCTAAACGACGCCCTAAGGGCTGTATATATGGAGGAAGAGAGGGGAATTTCGTGGCCCTTGAGGGTGGGGTCCGAAACCAACCCTAACTCTTGTTTCCCCACACATACGGACTCTAAAAATAGCCTATACTTAAGTATTTCGAAATTACATGGGCCTGGCCCATTAATAAGGTGACGCAGCACCTAGAATAGCCTATGGACGAATATTATGAAGTGGCATCTTGTATATTTCGTCCAAGGCTTCATGCACTCCTTATGGCGGCTTCAAAGTCCTGAAATCATCACTTGTAACTCCGTTCTTGATCCCCTTGCGCATGCCATCAACTTCATGCGTGTTCTTGCTCCAATGTTCATCCTTCTCCAAGCTAGGCCCTTCATTTGAAAGCAAAACAAATGTATCCAATTTAGGCAGCATCATAATCTCATGAACATTAGAATCATTACCAAGAAACGAAAGTACCTGGTAATTTAATTGGCGTGCGCGAGCTCTAGTAATTGGTCCAGTATATGTAACAGTAGGGGCTGTGGGTGTAACAATGGTATTGATGTCCTCATCATCCTCCCCTTCTTGAAATGAAGTCGTCCTCGACGGAAAGCTCATCTTCCTCACCCAAATAAGGCTTCAAATCTGCAATGTTAAAAGTGGGACTAACCCCAAAATCTGCAGGTAGCTCAAGTTTATATGCATTATCATTTATTTTCTCTAAAACCTTAAAAGGACCATCAGCACGTGGCATTAGCTTTGATTTGCGCACAGATTAGGAAATCTATCCTTACGCAAATGTAACCAAACAAGATCTCCAGGTGCAAACACAACATGTTTTCTACCCTTATCTCAAGCAAGTTTATATTTAGCATTCATACGCTCAATGTTTTCCTTAGTTAACTCATGCATTTTTAAAATCAATTCAGACGTTCTTTAGCATCAAAATTAACCTTCTCCGAAGATGGAAGAGGCAACAAATCAATAGGTGCACGAGGTAGGAAACCATACACAATTTCAAAAGGGCACATCTTAGTAGTAGAATGCAATGAACGATTATAAGCAAATTCAATATGAGGCAAGCATTCTTCCCACATTTTCTTGTTATTCTTCAAAACAGCCCTAAGCATAGTAGACAATGTTCTATTGACTACTTCAGTTTGTCCATCAGTTTGGGGGTGACAAGTAGTACTAAAAAGCAGCTTAGTCCCCAACTTAGCCCATAAACATCTCCAAAAGTGGCTAAGAAATTTAGTATCACGATCTGAAACAATAGTATTTGGCACACCATGTAAGCGAATAATTTCACGAAAGAACAAATCAGCAACATTAACAGCATCATCGCTTTTATGACATGGTATAAAGTGTGCCATTTTCGAGAACCTATCCACGACAACAAATATGCTATCCCTCCCCTTCTTTGTTCTAGGTAAACCTAAAACAAAGTCCATAGATATATCCTCCCAAGGAACACTAGGTACAGGCAAAGGCATATATAAACCATGAGGATTGAGTCGTGACTTAGCTCTTTGACATGTAGTGCAGCGAGCAACAAAACGCTCAACATCCCGTCTCATCTTTGGCCAAAAGAAATGTGTAGCAAGTATATCCTCCGTCTTCTTGACGCCAAAGTGTCCCATTAATCCTCCTCCATGCGCCTCCTGCAACAACAAAAGACGAACGGAGCTAGCTGGAATGCATAGCTTGTTAGCACGAAACACAAATCCATCGTTAAGAACGAACTTGTTCCAAGTTCTCCCTTCCTTACAATTCTGCAATACATCTTTAAATTCAGCATCATTAACATATTGATCCTTGATGGTCTCCAAACCAAATATTTTAAAGTCAAGTTGTGAAAGCATAGTATAACGACGAGACAAGGCATCAGCAATAACATTTTCTTTACCCTTCTTGTGTTTAATCACATAAGGGAAAGTCTCAATGAATTCAACCCATTTAGCATGTCGACGGTTCAGTTTTGCTTGACTTTTAATGTGTTTCAAAGATTCATGATCAGAATGTATAACAAATTCCTTGGGCCATAAATAATGTTGCCATGTTTCTAAGGTCCGAACAAGAGCATATAATTCTTTATCATAAGTAGAATAGTTCAGACTAGGCCCACTCAATTTTTCAGAAAAGTATGCAACAGGTTTGCCATCTTGTAATAACACACCTCCTAATCCAATTCCACTAGCATCACATTCAAGCTCAAAAGTCTTATTGAAATTAGGAAGTTGGAGTAAAGGAGCATGTGTCAACTTATCTTTCAATACCGTGAAGGCTTCTTCCTGTGCGGTACCCCAAACAAAAGGCACATCCTTCTTTGTAAGCTCGTTGAGAGGTGCAGCAATGGTGCTGAAATCTCTCACAAAACGCCTATAGAAACCAGCGAGGCCAAGGAAACTCCTCACTTGTGTGACCGTTTTGGGCTGCGGCCAACTCTCAATAGCTTCAATCTTGGCTTTATCAACTTCAATTCCCTGTGGAGTAACAACATAGCCAAGAAAAGATACTCGGTCGGTGCAAAAGGTGCACTTTCCAAGGTTTCCAAACAAACGTGCATCACGTAGAGCAATAAAAACAGCACGTAAATGTTCCAAATGTTCCTCCAAAGATTTGCTATAAATCAATATGTCATCAAAGTAAACTACCACAAATCGTCCAATGAAAGCACGTAAAACTTCGTTCATTAACCTCATGAAAGTACTAGGTGCATTAGTTAACCCAAAAGGCATGACTAACCACTCATATAATCCAAACTTAGTTTTAAATGCTGTTTTCCATTCATACCAATTTCATACGAATTTGATGGTATCCACTACGCAAATCAACTTTGGAGAATATTGTAGAGCCACTCAATTCATCAAGCATATCATCTAGCCTAGGAATAGGATGACGATAACGAATAGTAATATTATTAATGCCTCTACAATCAACGCACATACGCGACGTACCATCCTTTTTCGGCACTAAAATGATAGGAACAGCACAAGGACTAAGGGATTCGCGTATATAACCTTTGTCGAGCAGTTCTTGTACTTGACGCA
>NW_024112009.1:0-21234 GCF_003073215.2 Triticum urartu | reverse complement strand
CCGATCCGCAAGGACGACGAGGTGCAGGTCGACTGATACCTTCTCCTTCGGAGTTGCGGCACAAGTACAACGTGCGCTTCATTCCGATCCGGAAGGACGACGAGGTGCAAGTCGACTCCTGCCTTCTCCTTCGGAGCTGCGTCACAAGTCCAACATGTGCTCCATCCCGATCCGCAAGGACGACGAGGTACAGGTCGACCGCTACCTTCTCCTTCGGAGCTACGCCACAAATACAAAAGTTGTCTCGAGTGAAGAACAAGTTTCACTCGACAGAGAGTTCACAAAGATATTCGACGATAAACCAAGTTCAGATAAATCCTAAAGGTCCCAGACCGCAGATCAAAGTACTCGAGCATTCAGCCGAAAAGAGTTTAACGGTTACAAAATCCACTCGGCATTCCGAGGCAAATTTAAGACGAAGCATAGAAGTTTTTCTAATCCTCAGGTGGAGGACTGGAGGGCGCGACAAACTGGTCCAAGTCAATCCCGTCAGCAATCCGAGTGGCAGCAGCAATGAAGGTCTCCATGAAAGACTGGAAGTCGTGCTTCTTGGTATTGGAAACTAGAGTCAATAATCTAGTTCACATTACCATGTGATTAACACTCGATGAGTTCTGGGTTTGAACATGTTATGCTTGTGAGAGATGTTATAGTCAACGGGTCTGAATCTTTCAGATCCGTATGTACTTCGCAAATCTCTATGTCATCTTGTAGATGCAGCTACTACGCTATATTTGGAGCCATTTCAAATAACTGTTCTACTTGGAGCTATTCTAAATGGTTGCTCCACTATACGTATCCGGTTTGCTACTCAGAGTCATTCGGATAGGTGTTAAAGCTTGCATCGATGTAACCCTTTACGCCGAACTCTTTATCACCTCCATAATCGAGAAACATGTCCTTATTACGCCAAGGACAATTTTTGACCGCTATCTAGTGATCCACTCCTGGATCACCTTTGTACCCTCTTGCCAGACATGTGGCAAGGCACACATCAGGTGCGGTACTCAGCATGGCATACCGTATAGAGCCTATGACAAAAGCATAGGGGACGACATTCGTCCTTTCTCTTTCTTCTGCCGTGGTCGAGCTTTAAGTCTTAACTTCATACCTTACAACTCAGGCAAGAACTCCTTCTTTGACTGATCCATCTTGAACACCTTCAAGATTATGTCAAGGTATGTGCTCATTTGAAAGTACCATTAAGCGTTTTGATCTATCCTTATAGATCTTGATGCTCAACGTTCAAGTAGCTTAATCCAGGCTTTCCATTGAAAAACACTTTCCAAATAACCCTATATGCTTTCCAGAAATTCTACGTCATTTGTGATTAACAACATGTCAACAACATATATTCATCAGAAATGTTATAGTGCTCCCACTCACTTCTTTGGAAATACAAGTTTCTCATAAACTTTGTATACACCCAAAACTTTGATCATCTTATCAAAGAATACATTCCAACTCCGAATGCTTACTCCAGTCCTTAGAAGGATTGCTGGAGCTTTGCATACTTATTAGCATCTTTCAGGATTAACAAAACCTTCCGGTTGTATCACATACAACCTTTCCTCAAAAATCGTCGAGGAAACAATGGTTCTTGGCATCCTATCTGCAAGATTTCACAAATAATGCAGTAAACGCTAATATAATTCCAACAGACTCTTAGCATCGCTACGAGTGAGAAAGTCTCATCGTAGTCAACTCCTTGAACTTGTCGGAAAACATCTTAACGACAAGTCGAGCTTTTTAATGGTGACATTTACCATCATTGTCCGTCTTCCTTTTAAAATCCATCTGCACTTAACAGCCTTATGACCATCGAGCTGTTCTGCCAAAGTCTACACTTTGTTTTCATACATGGATCGTCTCTCGGATTTTATGGCCTCGAGCCATTTATCGGAATCCGGGCCCACCATCGCTTCTCCATAGCTCGTAGGTTCATTGTTGTCTAGCAACATGACTTCCAAGACAGGATTACGTACCACTCTGAAGTAGTACGCATCCTTGTCATCCTACGAGGTTTGGTAGTGACTTGATCTGAAGTTTCATGATCACTATCATAAACTTCCACTTCAATTGGTGTAGGTGCCACAGGAACAATTTCCTGTGCCCTGCCACACACTAGTTGAAGAGACGGTTCAATAACCTCATCAAGTCTCCACCATCCTCCCACTCAATTCTTTCGAGAGAAACTTTTCCTCGAGAAAGAACCCGATTCTAGAAACAATCCCTTATTGCTTTCGAATCTGAGACAGGAGGTATACCCAACTGTTTTGGGTGTCCTATGAAGATGCATTTATCCGCTTTGGGTTCGAGCTTATCAGCCTGAAACTTTTTCACATAAGCGTCGCAGCCCCAAACTTTTAAGAAATGACAGCTTAGGTTTCCCTAAACCATAGTTCATACGGTGTCATCTCATCGGAATTACGTGGTGCCCTATTTAAAGTGAATGTAGTTGTCTTTAATGCCTAACCCATAAACTATCGTGGTAATTCGATAAGAGACATCATGGTATGCATCATATCCAATAGGTTGTAGTTATGATGTTCGGACACACCATCACACTACGGTGTTCCAGGCTGTATTAGTTGTGAAACAATTTCCACAATGTCTTAATTCTGTGCCAAACTCGTAATTCAGATATTCATCTCTATGATCATATCATAGATATTTTATCCTCTTGTCACGACGATCTTTCAACTTCACCCTGAAATTACTTGAACCTTTCAATAATTCAGACTCGTGATTCATCAAGTAAATGTACTCAACATCTTCTCAAATCACCTGTGAAGTAAGAACATAACGATATCCACTACACGCCTCAGCACTCATTGGACTGCACACATCAAAATGTATTACTTCCAACAAGTTGCTTTCTAGTTCCATTTTACTGAAAACAAGGCTTTCAGTCATCTTGCCCATGTGGTATGATTTGCATGTCTCAAGTGATTCAAAATCAAGTGAGTCCAAACGGTCCATTTGCATGGAGTTTCTTCATGCATATACACCAATAGACATGGCTCGCATGTCTCAAACTTGTCAAAAACGAGTGAGCCCAAAGATCCATCAACATGGAGCTTCTTCATGCGTTTTATACCGATATGACTTAAGTGGCAGTGCCACAAGTAGGTGGTACTATCATTACTATCCTATATCTTTTGGCATGAACATGTGTATCACTACGATCGAGATTCAATAAACCATTCATTTTAGGCATAAGACCATTGAAGGTATTATTCAAATAAATAGAGTAACCATTATTCTCCTTAAATGAATAACCGTATCGCGATAGACATAATCCAATCATGTCTATGCTCAACGCAAACACCAAATAATAATTATTTAGGTTTTAATACCAATCTCGATGGTAGAGGGAGCGTGCGATGCTTGATCATATCAACCTTGGAAACACTTCCAACCCATATCGTCAGCTCACCTTTAGCTAGTCTCCGTTTATTCCATAGCTTTTATTTCGAGTTGCTAAAACTTAGCAACCGAACCGGTATCTAATACCCTGGTGCTACTAGGAGTACTAGTAAAGTACACATCAACACAATGTATATCCAATATACTTCTATCGACCTTGCCAGCCTTCTCATCTACCAAGTATCTAGGGTAATTCTGCTCAAGTGGCTGTTCCCCTTATTACAGAAGCACTTAGTCTCGGGTTTGGGTTCAACCTTGGGTTTCTTCACTAGAGCAGCAGCTGAATTGCCGTTTCATGAAGTATCCCTTCGTTCCCTTGCCCTTCTTGAAACTAGTGGTTTCACCAACCATCAACAATTGATGCTCCTTCTTGATTTCTACTTTTGTGGTGTCAAACATCGCGAATATCTCAAGGATCATCATATATGTCCCCGATACATTATAGTTCATCACGAAGCTCTAGCAGCTTGGTGGTAATGACTTCGGAGAAACATCACTATCTCATCTGGAAGACCAACTCCCACTCGATTCAAATGATTGTTGCACTTAGACAATCTGAGCACAAGCTCAACAATTGAGCTTTTCTCCCTTAGTTTGCAGGCTAAGAAAATCGTCGGAGGTCTTATACCTCTTGACGTGGGCACGAGCCTGAAATCCCAATTTCAGTCCTTGGAACATCTCATATGTTCTGCGATGTTTCAAAAACGTCTTTGGTGCCTCAATTCTAAACCATTTAGCATTACGCACTGAACTATCATGTAGTCATCAAAATGTGTATGTCAGATGTTCGCAACATCCACAGACGACGTTCGAGGTTCAGCACACTGAGCGGTGCATTAAGGACATAAGCCTTCTATGAAGCAATGAGGACAAACCTCAGTTTACGGACCTAGTCCGCAAAATTACTACTATCAACTTTCAACTAAATTTTCTCTAGGAACATATCTAAACAGTAGAACTGAAGCGCGAGCTACGACATAATTTGCGAAGACCTTTTGACTATGTTCAGGATAATTAAGTTCATCTTATGAACTCCCACTCAGATAGACATCCCTCTAGTCATCTAAGTGATTACATGATCCGAGTCAACTAGGCCGTGTCCGATCATCACGTGAGACGGACTAGTCATCATCGGTGAACATCTTCATGTTGATCGTATCTACCATACGACTCATGCTCGACCTTTCGGTCTTCTGTGTTCCGAGGCCATGTCTGTACACATGCTAGGCTCGTCAAGTCAACCTAAGTGTTTCGCGTGTGTAAATCTGTCTTATACCCGTTGTATGTGAACGTTAGAATCTATCACACCCGATCATCACGTGGTGCTTCGAAACAACAAACTTTCGCAACGGTGCACAGTTAGGGGGAACACTTTCTTGAAATTTTTAATGAGGGATCATCTTATTTACTACCGTCGTTCTAAGTAAACAAGAAGTATAAACATGATAGACATCACATGCAATCAAATAATAGTGACATGATATGGCCAATATCAGATAGCTCCTTTGATCTCCATCTTGGGGCTCCATGATCATCTTGTCACCGACATGACACCATGATCTCCATCATCATGATCTCCATCATCGTGTCTCCATGAAGTTGTCACGTCATCTATTACTTCTACTACTACAGCTAACGGTTAGCAATAAAGTAAAGTAATTACATGACGTTTATGTTGACACGTAGGTCATAAATAAATTAAGACAACTCCTATGGCTCCTGCCGGTTGTCATACTCATCGACATGCAAGTCGTGATTCCTATTACAAGAACATGATCAATCTCATACATCACATATATCATTCATCACATCCTTTTGGCCATATCACATCACATAGCATACCCTGCAAAACCAAGTTAGACGTCCTCTAATTGTTGTTTGCATGTTTTACGTGGCTGCTATGGGTTTCTAGCAAGAACGTTTCTTACCTACGCAAAAACCACAACGTGATATGCCAATTTCTATTTACCCTTCATAAGGACCCTTTTCATCGAATCCGATCCGACTAAAGTGGGAGAGACAGACACCCGCTTGCCACCTTATGCAACTAGTGCATGTCATTCGGTGGAACTAGTCTCACGTAAGAGTACGTGTAAGGTCGGTCCAGGCCGCTTCATCCCACGATGCCGCCGAATCAAGATAAGACTAGTAACGGCAAGCATATTGAACAAAATCAACGCCCACAACTACTTTGTGTTCTACTCGTGCATAGAAACTACGCATAGACCAAGCTCATGATGCCACTGTTGGGGAACGTAGCATAAATTCAAAATTTTCCTACGTGTCACCAAGATCTATCTATGGAGTCATCTAGCAACGAGGGAGGAGTGGATCTACATACCCTTGTAGATCGCGCGCGAAAGCGTTCAAAAGAACGGGGTTGATGGAGTCGTACTCGTCGTGATCCAAATCACCGATGATCCTAGCGCCGAACGGACGGCACCTCCGCGTTCAACACACGTACGGAGCAGAGACGTCTCCTCCTTATTGATCCAGCAAGGGGGGGAGGAGAGCTTGATGGAGATCCAGCAGCACAATGGCGTGGTGGTGGAAGTAGCGGGATTCCAACAGGGCTTCGCCAAGCGCTGCGGGAGGAGGGAGATGTGTCACGGGAGGGAGAGGGAGGCGCCAGGCCTTAGGTATGGTTGCCCTCCCTTCCCCCCACTATATATAGGGCCAAGGGAGAGGGGGAGGGTGCAGCCTTGCCCCTTCCTCCAAGGAAGGGTGCGGCCAAGGGGGGGAGGAGTCCATCCTCCCCAAGGCACCTCGGAGGTGCCTTCCCCTTTTAGGACTCTCCCTTTTCCTCTTCTCTTGGCGCATGGGCCTCTTGGGGCTGGTGCCCTTGGCCCATATAGGCCAAGGCGCACCCCCTATAGCCCATGTGGCCCCCCGGGGCAGGTGGCCCCACCCGGTGGACCCCCGGGACCCTTCCGGTGGTCCCGGTACAATACCGGTGACCACGAAACTTGTCCCGATGGCCGAAATAGCACTTCCTATATATAATTCTTTACCTCCGGACCATTCCGGAACTCCTGTGACGTCCGGGATCTCATCCGGGACTCCTAACAACTTTCGGGTTACCGCATACTAATATCTCTATAACCCTAGCGTCACCGAACCTTAAGTGTGTAGACCCTACGGGTTCGGGAGACATGCAGACATGACCGAGATGACTCTCCGGTCAATAACCAACAGCGAGATCTGGATACCCATGTTGGCTCCCACATGTTCCACGATGATCTCATCGGATGAACCACGATGTCAAGGACTTAATCAATCCCGTATACAATTCCCTTTGTCTATCGGTACGATACTTGCCCGAGATTCGATCGTCGGTAGCCCGATACCTTGTTCAATCTCGTTACCGGTAAGTCTCTTTACTCGTTCCGTAACACATCATCCCGTGATCAACTCCTTGATCACATTGTGCACATTATGATGATGTCCTACCGAGTGGGCCCAGAGATACCTCTCCGTTTACACGGAGTGACAAATCCCAGTCTCGATTCGTGCCAACCCAACAGACACTTTCGGAGATACCCGTAGTGCACCTTTATAGTCACCCAGTTACGTTGTGACGTTTGGTACACCCAAAGCACTCCTACGGTATCCGGGAGTTGCACAATCTCTTGGTCTAAGGAAATGATACTTGACATTAGAAAAGCTTTAGCATACGAACTACACGATCTTTGAGCTATGCTTAGGATTGGGTCTTGTCCATCACATCATTCTCCTAATGATGTGATCCCGTTATCAACGACATCCAATGTCCATGGTCAGGAAACCGTAACCATCTATTGATCAACGAGCTAGTCAACTAGAGGCTTACTAGGGACATGGTGTTGTCTATGTATCCATACATGTATCTGAGTTTCCTATCAATACAATTCTATCATGGATAATAAACGATTTATCATGAACAAGGAAATATAATAATAACTAATTTATTATTGCCTCTAGGGCATATTTCCAACAGTTTCTTCAGCACTAGTGGCTGGAATTTCTTCACAGACAGATGAGGTGGGATGAGTTTCTTCAGAGCCCAATTGAACTGTTGGTGCATGGGAGTGAGGGATTTGCTGAAGTGGGGTGAAGAGTGGAGAATTGGGATGCTGACTTTCCCAAAAGTCATCATTCATCACTGGCGTTGTGCTTCCGATGTCCACATCTTCATCATCAATTTCTTCAACACCAGCCTCTTCAGCAGTTAACTGAGGCATTGGTGATGATACCACTGGGGTTGAAGGGATCGCATCCACTTCAATTTCCTCATCAATCTACTCTGACGAAGCAGCAGATTGAGTTTCTTCATCAGATCCGCTTGGGATCTCATATTCTTCACCAAAAGGAACAAGGTCCTTTGATGGCATGGTGGAAATCGGAACAGCATCGATCGGATTTTCATAAGAGCTGGTCATAGGCTTCATCTTCTTTGGAGCTGAAGATTCTGAAGCACTTGATGCTTTCCTTTTCTTCACTACAACTCGCTCTGCAGCCTTGGTCTTCTTCACATCTGATGCAGATGGAAGGATAGGAGTTGGTGTAGGCGTAGGTGGAGCTGAGGAATCTGTTTGAATTTCCTCAGTCGCAACTGATGCAGTTGCCCTGACTTCTTCAGTTTCTTCAGGCGCACCACTAGTGGATGCCCTGGCAATTTCTTCAGCGGCTGGAAGGGAGTCATCAGCCTTGGAACTAGCATTTTCTTCAGCAGCCTGAAAGTCATCAGCGGTGCTGGCATGTTCTTCAGTCGGCTGAGCAGAAGCTTCAGCTTGAGGAACTTCTTGTTGCGATGGGGCTGCAACCTTGGTGAGATTTTCAGTCAGTTTTACAAACTTGACTTTGGCTCCTTTCCAATCAACATAGTATGAGTTGAATTTGTCGCTGAGGGTTTTGATTTCAGACTGAATCTTGATGAGTTCATCAGTCGTCATTTTGACCATGTTGGTCTTCAGATACTTTTCCTTCTTGTACTGGGCCTTCTTGATCTGCCTGGCCTGGTCATATTTCCACTTCTCCTCTTGAATGAAGTGAGTCAGCATGTGATTTTGACCAGGTGTCAACTTGAAGTCATGCATAGGTGTATTTGGATCCTTATGCCAGAGCTCAATGTAATCGAGGATTGCCCTTGGATCCAAAAGTAGTGGCACAGGTGTGCCTTTGGCTCTTGCGGCCCTTTCTTGTCTATCTCTGATGATTTCTGCAAGTTCATCATCATCAGCCTCATCATCTTCAGGTGGCTCTTGGAAGGTGACCTGTTTCTTCTTGGGACTTGGCCGAGGACCTCGTCCAGCAGTTGCCTTAGTCTTCAGCAGAGTGGGGCCAGATGAAGAATTTGGTGCAGCTGAGGAACTTGCTGAGACACCGGAGGCAATTGAGATGCCTGCAGTCCTTTGGCACGAGGCCAGATGCACAGGTGCTGAGGACTTTGTCGGAACAACTGAGGACTTTGAAGGAGGTGCTAAGGATTTTGAAGGAGCAAGAGCAGCTTGAGGAATTGGTCTTGAAGATTTTGAAGTTCCTGGCTGTGAGGGCACAGCTGAGGAACTTGGCCGTGAGGGTATTGTTGGTGAAGCATTTGGCTTACGAGCAGGCTTCTTTGCCATTGATTTCCTCGGCTTGACAGAGGCCTCAGTGGCAGCAGCAGCAGCAGAATCTTCGTTGAATTTCCTCACTGCTTCTCTGGCTTGTCTTGCCAACTTGGCTTGATGCCTGGCCCATTCTTCAGGAAAGTCCTCACCGCGTTTGATGCTAGTGGGATCAACTACTTGGCCAGGTGCCAGTGGAAGTCTTGGGCATGGAGGGTTGAGAGCGAATTTCTTCATGTACTTTGGAGTAACGTATCTGTACTCCCTCCATTCACTTTCCCATCTCCGTTCTATCCTCTGAATGCGCACCTTGCGCTGATTTTTGTTCTCTTTGCCAAACTTGGCTTCATCAGGTGTGCAGTACTCAGCATATATATCCTCAGGGATTTCAAACGCAGTCATAACCTTAGGTTTCTTTCCTCCTTTCTGCGGCTTCTTATCATCTGCCATATTCTTCAGCTAAGGAATTTGAACAATCGAATTCTCTGAAGAAGTATGCAGTTTTTCTTTGAGGAACGCTGCAAATGAGTTAAGTTGATGAGAACCTAGTGATTCAGTAGTGGACATGAGTACCTGTGAATAGAGTATAGTTGCGAGGAATTTGGAGAGGTCATATGCGTTCTCAGAAGGTTTTTAAAAAAGAACAAGTTTGAGGAATTTGACCAGATGCGTCTTGAAGAATTTCACTAAGCATGCTTTGTCTTAGGTTCCAGAGTTGTATAGATCGGAGATCCACACAATTGAGGAATCTTGAAGAAAATAAAGCCTAGAGAAATGAATCAAGAACAGAAGATTTGTGTGGTGTTTTAATGTGTGAAGATTTGAAGAATAAAACACCTTTTGAAGATTTTGTAGAAAAGTTTCGAATCAAAGAGGGCAGTAAAAGTAACTTTTAATTACCCTGAATGAAGAACACAACTAATAGTGAGGTGAAACAGTGAAGTTCGTCGGTGTAGATCTTCCACGCCCTAACTCGGCGGAGGAAGACGTCTACGGCGGCGGCGGAGGTGAAGATTTCCGCGGTCGGCGCGAGTACGACGGCGACGAGGTCGAGGCAGCGAAGCTCTTCCTCACCGGCGACGATGGAGTAGCGGCGGCGCTAGGGTTTGGGAAGCTCGAGCAGGAGAGAGAGATCGAGCGGAGTAAAAGAAGTGAGGAAGGGGCGAGGGGTATTATAGAGGCAGTGAAAAACTATTAGCCCGAAGATTTGGGACGAACGTGCCCCTGACCTTTCTCCTTCTTACGACATGTGTCACCCACGTACTGTGTAGTGGAGATCGTGTAAGATCGTGGGTGAATAGAATAATGCATCGTGGGATGCGGAACAGTTTGAGCGGCAAAACCGAAAATTTTGGATAAGATTAGTTTTAACGTTCCGTTAGCAATTTCTTCAGCTGACAAGGACACAGTGAAGATTTTGAACGAGTTTCAAATAGAACGCACATGAAGAATTTGTGAATAGATTGGATTGAGTATAGCATAGAGGGGGAAGGGTCCGATCACATTCACTTAGCAGAAGAACACAACTTGAAGAAATAGCCATAAGTGAATGCTGTAGAGGACATAAACTCATATATATATATATAGCCAATTAAGAAAAACGATGGAACAAGTGAAGATTTTGCAAAGTTGAAGAATTTGAACAACTGAGGAATTTCAAGACTGAGGAAAAACTCAAATTGAAGATTTTCAACTTTTGTGGTGGCGTGACCCACTGTATAAGAATGATGATTTCAGACACCGCGTACAATTGTCATAGGATTCTGAGAATCAAATTCTTCATTAATTTCTTCACACTTAGAGTGTTATTCTTCATTGATTGAAGAAAAACGTTTCTTCATATGTTGCACATCTAAGTCATCGATTTTGCATAAGTGTTAGGATGAGTGCCTTTTCAAAGTACATTCGAAGACTCTAAGATATTTAGCTCACACCGCAACTTGCTAAATCTCTTCTCATCCAAGGGCTTAGTGAAGATATCGGCTAGCTGTTCTTCAGTCTTCACATGCTCAATAGAAATGTCGCCCTTCAACACATGATCGCGAAGAAAATGATGACGAATCTGAATGTGCTTTGTCTTCGAGTGCTGAACTGGGTTGTGAGCAATCTTGATGGCACTCTCATTGTCACAGAGGAGAGGCACATTCTTCATGTTGACGCCATAGTCTTTGAGTGTTTGCTTCATCCATAGCAGTTGAGCACAGCAAGAACCAGCAGCAATGTACTCAGCTTCAGCAGTAGACAGTGATACGCAGTTCTGTTTCTTCGAGGACCAACAGACCAAGGATCGTCCGAGGAAATGACATGTACCAGATGTTGACTTGCGGTCCACACGATCACCAGCATAGTCAGAGTCAGAATATCTAATGAGATCAAAATCTGAGCCCTTGGGATACCATAATCCTAGTGTTGGTGTGTGAGCTAGATATCGAAGAATATGCTTCACAGCCTTATGGTGTGATTCCTTCGGTGCAGCTTGAAATCGGGCACACATGCAAACACTAAGCATTATATCTGGCCTAGATGCACATAAGTACAATAAAGAGCCAATCATGGAGCGGTATACCTTATGATCGAAGTCAATACCATTTTCATCGGTGCATAGATGACCATTTGTGGGCATAGGAATTTTGATGCCTTTGCAATCTTGCATGCCGAATTTCTTCAGGACATCCTTGAGGTATTTCTCCTGAGATATGAATATGCCATTGCGCTGTTGGCAAATTTGAAGACCTAAGAAGAATTTCAACTCTCCCATCATAGACATTTGATATTCTTCACTCATCATATAAGCAAATTCATCACTATAACGTTGGTCAGTACAGCCAAAGATGATATCATCAACATATATTTGGCACACAAACAGTTCACCATCATAAGATTTAGTAAAGAGAGTGGGATCGAGTGAACCGGGTGTGAAGCCTTTCTTCATGAAGAATTCCTTCAAAGTATCATACCACGCCCGTGGGGCCTGCTTGAGGCCATAGAGGGCCTTGTTAAGTCTGAAGACTTTGTCAAGATGTTTCGGATCATCAAAACCTGGGGGTTGAGCAACATATACTTCTTCCTCAAGCTTACCATTGAGGAATGCACTTTTCACATCCATTTGATATAAGATGATATCATGATGGTTAGCATAAGCAAGCAATATGCGAATAGCCTCAAGTCTAGCAACAGGTGCAAAAGTTTCATCGAAATCAACTCCTTCAACCTGTGTGTAGCCTTGAGCTACTAGTCGTGCCTTATTCCTCACCACAACACCATTTTCATCTTGCTTGTTGCAGTAGATCCACTTTGTGCCAATGATGTTATGCTTGCGAGGATCGGGACGATTGACCAGTTCCCAGACGTTGTTGAGCTTGAACTGATGTAATTCTTCTTGCATGGCCTGAATCCACTCAGGCTCCAGAAATGCTTCATCTACCTTAGTGGGCTCTGTGATAGAGACAAAAGCAAAGTGCCCACAAAAGTTAGATAGATGTGAAGCTTTTGAGCGTGTGAGAGGACCTGGTGCTCTAATGTCATCAATGATCTTCTCCACTTGCACTTCTTTTGCAACGCGAGGATGAGCTAGTTGTCGTTGAGGAATTTGAGCAGCAATTTCTTCAGCATCAATTTCCTCACCATTTTCTTCAGGTACATCAGCTCGACGTTCTTCACGTTCTGGAATGAATTCTTCAGCAGATTCTTCAGTAGGAATGACATCTTCAGTAGCCTTGTGTTTGATAGAATCCTCAGGTGCTGGTTCATCTAACACAGAAGGTAGGTGCTCTCTTTGCGAGCCATTAGTTTCATCAAACCACACATCTATAGTTTCAACAATCTTGTGAAGAACATTGTTGAAGACTCTGTAGGTGTGTGAGTCCTTTCCGTAACCAAGCATAAAACCTTCATGTGCTTTCGGTGCAAATTTAGAGTTGTGATGAGGATCTCTAATCCAGCATTTAGCACCAAAGACTTTGAAATAACTCACATTGGGTTTCTTGTCAGTGAGGAGTTCATAGGCAGTCTTCTTGAAGAATTTGTGAAGATATACTCTGTTGATGATGTGGCACGCAGTATCAATTGCATCAACCTAGAAACGACGAGGGGTTTTGTATTCGTCAAGCATAGTGCGAGCCATCTCAGCAAGAGTCCTGTTCTTGCGCTCCACGACGCCATTCTGTTGAGGAGTATAAGGAGCAGATAACTCATGAGTAATACCAAGTTCATCAAGATAGTCATCGAGACCCGAATTATTGAACTCAGTGCCATTGTCACTTCTGATGTGCTTGATCTTCACACCAAAGTTGGTTGAAGCCCTCGAGGAAAATCGTTTGAAGACTTCCTGCACTTCATGTTTGTAAGAAACAAGGTGTACCCATGTGTAACGAGAGTAATCATCAACAATAACAAAGCCATATTGAGATGCTTCATTTGAAACAGAGGAATAGTGATTAGGACCGAAGAGATCCATGTGAAGCAATTCAAATGGACGAGTAGTGGTCATGATGGTCTTCGCTGGATGCTTGGCCTTGGTCATCTTTCCAGCTTCACAGGCACCGCATAAGTGATCCTTGAGGAATTTGACATAATCAATGCCAATAACATGCTTCTTCTTCGCAAGCATGTGCAAATTCCTCATGCCTGCATGACCAAGTCATCGATGCCATAGCCATCCTTCTGAAGCTTTTGCAAGTAGGCACACAGCTGGTTGTGAATCTGCAGAGAAATCAACAATATACAAGTCTCCTCTCCTAAAGCCTTCGAAGACTTTGGATTTGTCAGCTTCCATAATCACAACACAACGATACTTGCCAAAGACAACAACCATATCAAGATCACAAAGCATTGAGACAGACATAAGGTTGTATCCTAAGGACTCAACAAGCATGACTTTGTCCATGTGTCGATCCTTTGTGATAGCAACCTTACCTGGACCCAATACCTGACTTTTGCTCTTGTCAGCGAAGATGATATGCTTCAGATGTGATGACGATAAGGCAGCATCCATCAACAGATTTCTGTCACCAGTCATGTGATTTGTACATCCACTATCAAGGACCCACTCAGTGGCTTTGGGTTGATCATCCTGCAGATGAATTAGTGCAACTTACGAACATCATATACTTCAGCAGTGAAGAATATGATATCACAATTCATCAGATCAATTTCATCAAGCAGTTATACAGATAAAACAGTGTGAGGACATGAGAAATGAAGATTCATTTCTTCATGATTAGCCTGCGTCCTTTCAGGCAATTTGTCAGGTCCCCAGCAAATTCTTTAGACGTTACAGTACGTCTGGAGACCTAACCCTGCAAAGAGATTAGTTCTTTTTCTTCACGACCCACATCTGAAGGGGTGGCAAAGAGTTCATCACCCTGCGAGCTCCATATGAGAATGGTGGCATAGAGGCCAAAACCATTTCGTTTCACATAAGAGGGGTTAGGGTAAGCATATGAATAAGCAGAGAAATTGTTCGAGGACTTATGAACATAATGATTAGAAGAATAATGCTCATATTCATAGCCCTTGGCTCTTCCCTGCGACACAGAGTTGTTAGCACGATGATGTTCATATGAGGACTTTGATCCTTTTGAGGAATTTGATCCACGTGAGGAATTTGGTCCGTATGAGGACTTGGATCCATATGAAGAATTTGGTCCATATGAAGAATTTGATCTAGGGTTCCTATTCTTCACAGGCGGTGTCATGAGGACATTCACCTGAAGACTTTCAAGACACCTTTTGAGAACCCAGATTTTCTTCATAGGGGAACCGTTTCCTGCAGTTAGTGCCAACATATCTAGCAAATACTTCACCATTCTGATTTTTGAACAGTTTATAGTTGGAGTCAAATGACTCATCAGAAGAATGAGAAGATTCACATGTATAGCCAGATAAATTAGATGGGTCAACTGGAGGTCCCTTTGCAGCAACCCATGAGGTTTTGGGGTACTACTCAGGCTTCCAATATGTACCATCAGCATTGAGTTTCCTCTCAAAGGAAATACCCTCTTTCCTAGGGTTCCTGTTGAGGATCTGCTTTTTAAGCACATCACAAAGAGTCTGATGCCCTTTGAGTCTTTTGTACATGCCTGTCATGTACAATTCCTTCAGCCCTGCATCGTCAGTGATACTAGCAATGTCCTCAGATGAGGAATTAGTGATAGCAGAGGCAGGTGAAGAATTTGTAACATTAAAAGCATTTGAACATTCAGGTGAAGAATTAGCAGATTCTCGTTCAATGCATTTTAAACATGGAGGAATGGATTCTTCCTGAGCAGCGCTGATTTGTTGAGCAAGTAATGAATCACGCTCCTTCTGAAGATCTTCATAATTCACTCTTAGATTCTCAAGATCTTGCTTTCTTTGAAGAAATTCATAAGAAAGCTTCTCATGATCAGACAAGAGAGTGTTATGATGACCTTGAAGGTTGTCAAACCTGGTCTGAAGTCTCTGAAGATTTTCAGTCAAGGCTTTAGTGCGGTCCATTTCTTCACCCAACATATCATCACTTTTGTCTAGCATGTTTTGAACCTTTTCAAAAGCCTTTTGTTGTTTCACAGCGATCTTAGCAAGTTTAGAGTAGCTAGGCTTAAGATTGTCATCAGATTCATCTTCACTAGACTCAGAGGAGGTATATCTAGGTACCTTGGCACCCTTTGCCATGAAGCAAGAGGTGGGAGCGTAGTCATCGTTGCCTTCATCGGCCTTGTTGGTGAGATCATTTTCTTCAGAGTTGAAGATAGACTTACTGACGAATGCGGTAGCGAGGGCTAGGCTTGCCACACCTGATTCAGAGTCCTCAGAAGCCTCCTCTTCCTCTTGTTCCTCAGATTCAGCTTCAGAGTCCATTTCCTTGCCAATGAATGCCCGAGCCTTCTTGGAGCTACTCTTCTTGTGAGATGAAGACTTTGAGGATTTTGACGATGAAGATTTTGATGACTTCTTCTTTTTCTTAGCATCATCAGAACTGTAATCCTTGTATTTCTTCTTCTTTGATTCCTTTTCCCACTGAGGACAATCTTGAATGTAATGTCCTGGTTTCTTGCACTTGTGACAAAGCATCTTCTTGTAGTCACTGGATGAGGAATCATTGCTCCTTGAGGGTTTTCCAAAACGACCACGTCTTGAGAACTTCTGGAATTTCTTCACAAGCAGTGCTAGATCATGACTCAGTTCTTCAGGGTCACCAAGGCTGCTACCAGAGTCTTCATCTTCGGATTCTGATACTGCCTTGGCCTTCAGTGCATGTGATCTGCCATAGCTCGAACCATAGAGATCTCTCTTTTCAGCAAGCTGGAACTCATGAGTGTTTAGCCTCTCGAGGATATCAGCGGGGTCAAGTGACTTGTAATCAGCACGCTCTTGTATCTTCAGTGCCAGAGTATCAAATGAGGAATCAAGCGATTTCAGCAATTTCTTCACCACCTCATGGTCGGTGATGTCAGTGGCACCAAGTGCTTAAAGCTCATTTGAGATGTCAGTGAGGCGATCGAAGGTTTGCTGAACATTTTCATTGTCGAGTATTTTGAAGCGGTTGAAGAGATTGGGAATAACATCAACTCGTGAGTCACGCTGAGTTGAAACTCCTTCATTGACTTTGGACAGCCTATCCTAGATAAGCTTAGCAGTTTCCAAAGCACTCACTCTACCATACTGTCCTTTACTCAGATGGCCGCATATGATATTGTTTTCTTGGGAATCGAGTTGCTTGAATCTCTTCACATCGGTAGCGTTCAGTGAGGGTGAGACGGAGGGAACACCATTTTCCACAATGTACCAGAGATCGTTATCAATTGCCTCAAGATGCATGCGCATCTTGTTCTTCCAGTAGGGGTAGTCCGTCCCATCAAAGGTAGGACACCCAGCAGAGACCTTGATCATACCTGCAGTCGACATAACTAAAACTCCAGGCGGTTAAACCAAAATCACACAGAACAAGGGAGTACCTTTCTCTGATACCAATTGAAAGTGTGTTATATCAACTAGAGGGGGGGTGAATAGGCGATTTTTATGAAATTCTTCACTAAGGAATTTGCTAGTGAGGAAATTCCTTAGCGAAGAATTACTAGCAGCGGAATAAGTACTCAGAAGTAAACATAACAGAATACATGCATGGTCATCATGATGAAATGAAGACAAACACAGAGTACAGAAAGCGTAAACACAGGATAGCACAAGATGAAGACAAACAGACCGAAGAAATTGAACTGAGGAAATAGAGAAAGTGTTCAGTCAAAGTCATCAAACACAGATATGAACAAACGCACAACACAGTAATGAGGAAATGAAAGTGTTGAGGAAATAGAACCAGTTGGCTTGGTGAAGACAATGATTTGGTAGACCAGTTCCAACTGCTGTCTCAGTTGTACATCTGGTTGGAGCGGCTAGGTATTTAAACCTGAGGACACACAGTCCCGGACACACGGTCCTCACCGTATTCTCCTTGAGCTAAGGACACACAGTCCTCACCGTATTCTCCTTGAGCTAAGGACACACAGTCCTCGCCCAATCACTCTTGGTAAGTGTTCAGGTGACTTCCGAACCTTCACAAACTCGGTCACTCGGCGATCCACAATTCCTCTTGGATGCTCTAGACCATGACGCCTAACCGTCTGGAAGAAGCACAGTCTTCAAAGGTAACAAGCATCGGATCCACGCAGGATCAATCTCTTCAGTGATGCTCAATCACTTTGGGTTTGTAGGTGTTTGGGTTTGGGTTTGGATTTTCCTCACTTGATGATTTTCGCTCAAAGTCCTCGGAGGATGGGATGCTCTCAAATGACAAGTGTCAGTTTCTCGCGGAGCAGCCAACCAGCTAGTGGTTGTAGGGGACGGCTATTTATAGCCTAGGGAGAAGCCCGACATGATAAGACATAAATGCCCTTCAATGATATGACCGTTGGATGGATAAGATATTTTGGGACAGCTGGCGCGTAGCACAGCAACGGTCGGAAATTTGAGGTACAAATTCCTCAGGGCTATCATGTTCCTCACTGTGTAGGCAATCCGCACTGGCGAATTCCTAACTCCTCAGTCAGAACAAAGTCCTCAGTGACCAGAAGAACTGCGTCTCTGTCACTGAAGAAATTGACTGATCTGTATGAGATTTCCAATGGCTTCACTCGAAGGGATTGGTAGGTGTAGGATTTTGAGTTGAGCATCACATGGAAATTTTCTCCTTAGTATTTCCTCGACCCCCTTTAATAGTACGGTGTTTCCTATGACTCAAGAAAGAGAAAATGAAACTACGAAAACAAAAGTCTTCACGCTTCATGTTCCTCGAATGAATACCAAGTCTTCAAGGTTACACCAATTTCTTCACTTCCAAAGTCTTCAGAATATCAGAGTCTTCAGTCGAAGAACTTCATTTTTAGGGGTCGACTTTCTCTGTAAATATCAAACTCCTCATAGACTTATAGACCTGTGTACACTCATAAACACATTAGATCCGTAACCTATAAGTCTTCAATACACCAAAATCACTAAGGGGCACTAGATGCACTTACAATCTCCCCCTTTTTGGTGATTGATGACAATATAGGTTAAGTTTTCAATGGGGATAAACATATGAAGTGTAAATACTGATATTGAGGAATTTGATTGCAAGATATAGAAGAACTCCCCCTGAAGATGTGCATAGTGAGGAATTTGCTTTTGAAGCAATGCACACTTGAAGAATTGAATCATGGAGATCTCCCCCTATACCTTGTAATTCATACATGCATTTGACATATAATATGAAGAATTTGAAATGCATGATGAAAAATGGTGACTGACGAATTTCAGCATGCGTGCAATAATATTAACGAGGAATAAGCATGCAGAATATCGTAGCAGAAGTATCAGACCACCATCGGATTAAAGTTTACAACTCGATCCAATAAAAGTTTCGGAAGAACGAGAGTTGTAACTTAGCAAAAAAAACGCCCTTATAATAGACCCGCTTGAAGACTAACTCAGATTTCTCCCCCTTTGTCATTGAATGACCAAAAGGATCGAAACTGAGGACTAACGCCCCTGAAGATAATCAAGGTGATGAAGGAGCGCCAACGTTATTGGGGTCAGTTGTTGTAGTAGGGCCTGCCACAGTGTCGTCCAAGTCTTCATTTTCATCAGTGTCACGCGATGAATAATAGGAGCTGGCCACCAAAGAAGGAACCTTGACCTTCTTGTATTTCTTCGGAGGAGGTGCAGACCAGTCAAACGCTTCTTTGAGACCCATTTTCTTCAGATATTTAGCGCTGTAGACTTGTGACAGAACAGCCCAGGTGCGATTGAGGGTTTCATGGAGGTAGTAGTGGTTTTTCTTCACTGCATTGTGTGTTGAAGTCATGTTGTGAAGAATTGAACTAAACTGACGCTTGACCCATTTATGATTGCGATCAACCTTCTGATAAAGACTAAGGAGTAACTCACGATCAGTCATCACCCTGGGTGCTGTGGCTTGAGGATTTTGCTTGGCATTGTTGGCGGCAGAGTCATGTGTGGCAGAGTCATCATTGGTGGAGTAAGATGCAGCCTTGCGAAATTGACCATCCAATGGACGAATGCCTTCATCGATCACAGTAGTTGCCTTGCCCTTTTCATCAGCTGAGGAAAATGTCCTTTTGAGGACTTCAATAGGAGGCAAGTAGCTGCAGTGGTTCAGAGTGTCAGCTTTGTAGTTGAGTGAAGACCTTGTCCTGATGAATCTCATAATCCATGGCGCGTAAGGCTTCAGCTCAAATGGTAACATAGCAATATTGGCCAGAGTCCTCATGAAGAAATCATGGAAGTTGACGGGAACGCCATGAATGATGTTGAAAAGCATATTCTTCATGATGCCAACGACTTCTTCATCATTTGAGTCATGGCCTTTGATAGGACTCATTGTCTTCGACAGAATGCGATAGACGGTCCGAGGCACATATAGTAATTCCTTGACGAGGAATTTGGTTCAAGGGGCCTGCCCTGGCTTCAAAGGCTTCATCAGCACTTGCATATAGTGATTTGAAAGCTCAGGTTGGTTGTAAACACAACGTGCATCTTCAAGGGGAGGACTTAGAGGAAGGGCACGAAGCAATTCAGACGCTGGTGCCTTGTAATGAGTGTTTTCCGTCATCCAGTCCAGGACCCATGAATTCACATCTTCAGAATCGCCTGTGATGTGCAACGTTGCATAGAACTGAAGAATGAGTTCTTCATTCCAATCACAGATGTCAGTGCAGAAGTTGAGCAGCCTAGCGTCGTAAAGAACACTGAGGACTAGCGTGAAGCACGGCAGAGACTCCATGTCTACATGAGGAATATGTGCATGGTCGAAGACTTTGTCTTTGTTGAACAGCACTGAGGAATAGAAGTTGGCTTGACTAGCAGTCCAGAAATGCCTCTTCCTTATGCGAGCAGAGTCATAGGGGTTGTAATCTGTGAAGAATACATGCTCGCCAAAGAAGTCTTCAGCCTTGAACTTTTGCTTCCTTGAGAACGGATCCTTTGGCTTGGGCAGAGGAGTGTCAGTGAGTTGCATCACTACCTCAGGAATCACGATCTCAGGTTCATTGGTCTGAGGAATTTCTGGTTCTTCCTCAGGTGCAGTCTGAGTTGTCACATTGTCAGTAGCAGTAGTTTCTGTTGGGGAACGTAGCATAAATTCAAAATTTTCTACGTGTCACCAAGATCTATCTATGGAGTCATCTAGCAACGAGGGAGGAGTGGATCTACATACCCTTGTATATCGCGTGCGGAAGCGTTCAAGTGATGCTCAATCACTTTGGGTTTGTAGGTGTTTGGGTTTGGGTTTGGATTTTCCTCACTTGATGATTTTCGCTCAAAGTCCTCGGAGGATGGGATGCTCTCAAATGACAAGTGTCAGTTTCTCGCGGAGCAGCCAACCAGCTAGTGGTTGTAGGGGACGGCTATTTATAGCCTAGGGAGCAGCCCAACATGATAAGACATAAATGCCCTTCAATGATATGACCGTTGGATGGATAAGATATTTTGGGACAGCTGGCGCGTAGCACAGCAACAGTCGGAAATTTGAGGTACAAATTCCTCAGGGCTATCATGTTCCTCACTGTGTAGGCAATCCGCACTGGCGAATTCCTAACTCCTCAGTCAGAACGAAGTCCTCAGTGACCAGAAGAACTGCGTCTCTGTCACTGAAGAAATTGACTGATCTGTATGAGATTTCCAATGGCTTCACTCGAAGGGATTGGTAGGTGTAGGATTTTGAGTTGAGCATCACATGGAA
>NW_024112008.1:0-18987 GCF_003073215.2 Triticum urartu | reverse complement strand
TTCGGGGCATAATCCATTGAAGAGAATATCACAAGCTTGAGCATTGTATTGCAACATCTTCAACTCATCCGCGCTAGCTTCACGGTTTGGTTCTCTCCCATCAAAGAAGTCACCTTGCAAACCAACACACACAATAGCCCAAATAGCGGGGTTATGTCCAAGAATATGCATTTTCATTTTATGCTTCCAACTAGCAAAATTAGTACCATCAAAGTAAGGACCTCTACGGTGATAATTTCCCTCGCTAGACGCCATACTCACCTAGGTTGTGAAACCAAGGCTATGACCACCAAAAGCTATGGAGATCAAGCAAATGGAGACCAAAGCTCTGATACCACTTGTAGGATCGAAAGTATGTCTAGAGGGGGGGTGATTAGACTACTTGACCAAATAAAAACTTAACCTTTTCCCAATTTTAGTTCTTGGCAAATTTTAGCTATTTTAGGACAGGTCAAGCAATCATCACACAATTCAAGCAAGCATGCAAAGAGTTCATGGGCAGCGGAAAGTAAAGCATGCAACTTGCAAGAATATAAAGGGAAGGGTTTGGAGAATTCAAACTCTATTGGAGACACGGATGTTTTTCCCGTGGTTCGGATAGGTGGTGCTATCCTACATCCACGTTGATGGAGACTTCAACCCACGAAGGGTAACGGTTGCGCGAGTCCACACAGGGCTCCACCCAAGGGCAACGGTTGCGCGAGTCCACGAAGGGCTCCACCCATGAAGGGTCCACGAAGAAGCAACCACCCACAAAGGGTCCATGAAGAAGCAACCTTGTTTATCCCACCATGGCCATCGGCCACGAAGGACTTGCCTCACTAGCGGTAGATCTTCATGAAGTAGGCGATCTCCTTGCCCTTACAAACTCCTTGGTTCAACTCCACAATCTTGTCGGAGGCTCCCAAGTGACACCTAGCCAATCTAGGAGACACCACTCTCCAAGAAGTAACAAATGGTGTGTAGGTAATGAACTCCTTGCTCTTGTGCTTCAAATGATAGTCTCCCCAACACTCAACTCTCTCTCATAGGATTTGGATTTGGTGGAAAGAAGATTTTGAGTGGAAAGCAACTTGGGAAGGCTAGAGATCAAGATTCATATGGTAGGAATGGAATGTCTTGGTCTCAACACATGAGTAGGTGGTTCTCTCTCAGAACATATGAGTTGGAATGATGTGTGTGTTCTGATGGCTCTCTCACTGAATGAGAAAGAGGTGGAGGGGTATATATAGCCTCCACACAAAATCCAACCGTTACACAGTTTTCCAATCTCGGTGAGACCGAATAAATA
Organism: Triticum urartu; assembly: GCF_003073215.2. Lineage (NCBI taxonomy): Eukaryota > Viridiplantae > Streptophyta > Magnoliopsida > Poales > Poaceae > Triticum > Triticum urartu. Next base: position 17,696 of record NW_024112008.1, on the reverse strand, counting down.
AACTCGGTCTGACCGAAGTAGTAAACCTAGTGACCGTTAGTGATTTCGGTGGGACTGACATGCAACTCGGTAGGACCGATTCGGTTAGGGTTTGGGCATAACGTAATCGCGGTGAGACCGATTACACAAACTCGGTGAGACCGAATCTGGTAACTAGCTAACCAGAGAGTTGGTCAGGCAAACTCGGTGGGACCGATTTGCTCTTTCGGTGAGACCGAGTGGAACTCGGTGAGACCGAAAAGTTACAAAGGGGAAACACTGAGTTTACATTGCAATCTCGGTGGGACCGATTCGCTCTTTCGGTGGGACCGAAAAGTTACGAAGGGAAACAGAGAGTTTGCAACCCCATCTCGGTGGGACCGAGATCCTTATCGGTAGAACCGAATTGCTAGGGTTTGGCAGTGGCTAATGACAAGTGAAACTCGGTGGCGCCGGATAGGAAGAATCGGTAGGACTGAGTTTGGCTTAGAGTTTAGGTCATGTGTGGATATGGGAAAGTAGTTGAGGATTTTGGAGCATATCACTAAGCACATGAAGCAAGAGGCTCATTAAGCAACACCTCATCCCTCCTTAATAGTATTGGCTTTTCCTAAAGACTCAATGTGATCTTGGATCACTAAAATATAAAATGAAGAGTCTTGAGCTTTTGAGCTTGAGCCAATCCATTGTCCTTAGCATTTTGAGGGTTCCACTTTCACAGCCATGCCATGCCAATCATTGAGCTTTCCTGAAATAATCATCTTGGAATAGCATTAGCTCAATGAGCTATATGTTGTTATGAATTACCAAAACCACCTAGGGATAGTTGCACTTTCACATACTTCTATATCAAATGGATGTGAAGAGTGCCTTTATCAATGGCAAGATTGAAGAAGTGTATGTGGCACAACCGCCTGGGTTTGAAGATCCAAAACATCCTGACATGGTATACAAGCTCAACAAGGCACTGTATGGCCTCAAACAAGCCCCTCGGGCCTGGTATGACACACTCAAATACTTCCTGAAGAGCAAAGGCTTCATACCTGGTTCCCTAGCTAGACCCCACTCTCTTCACGAGGACATATGATGGTGAGCTGTTTGTGTGCCAAATATATGTGGATGACATTATCTTCGGCTGCACCAATCAGAAGTACAGTGAAGAGTTTGGCTATATGATGCAAGAGCAATATCAGATGTCTATGATGGGGGAGCTGAAGTTCTTCCTCGGTCTTCCAATACGACAACAACGCAACGGCATCTTCATATCCCAAGAGAAGTATCTCAAAGAGTGCCCGAAGAAGTTTGGTATGCAAGACTGCAAAGGCTTCACAACACCAATGCCAGCCAAACATCATCTGGGTCCCGACGACAATGGTAAAGAGTTCGATCAAAAGGTATACCGCTCCATGATTGGTTCTTTGCTTTATTTATGTGCATCTAGGCCATATATTATGCTTAGTGTTTGCATGTGTGCTCAATTTCAAGCGGCACCAAAGGAGTCGCATCACTTAGCTGTGAAGCGAATTCTTCGAAATTTGGCTCACACCCCAACTCTCGGATTATGGTATCCAAAGGGCTCAGAGTTTGATCTGGTTGGATTCTCGGATGCTGATTATGCTGGTGACAAGGTTGATCGGAAGTCTACACCAGGCACATGCCACTTTCTGGGACGATCACTTGTATGTTGGTCTTCAAAGAAGCAGAACTGTGTATCCCTCTCCACTGCTGAATCTGAATACATTGCTGCTGGATCTTGCTGCGCTCAGCTTCTGTGGATGAAGCAAACTCTCAAGGACTATGGCATTCATCTGAAGTAAGTGCCACTTTACTGCGACAACGAAAGCGCCATCAAGATTGCCAACAACCCAGTTCAGCACTCGAAGACAAAGCACATAGAAATTAGTCATCACTTTCTCAGAGATCATGTTGTGAAGGAAGATATTGATATCATACATGTCAACACTGAAGAGCAATTGGCAGATATCTTCACCAAGCCCTTGGATGAGAAGAGATTTTGCAAGTTACGGTGTGAGCTAAATATCCCGGAATCCTCAAATGTCCTATGATCAGGCACACATCCTAACACTTATGCATATTGATGACTTAGATGTGCAACACACAAAGTAACGTATATCTTCAATCAATGAAGACATACATTCTAAGTGTGAATACATTAATGTGGAATTTGACTTCGGAGCGCCACGATAATTGTGCGCCGTGTCTGAGTCTAATACTTCCTATACGGTGGGTAACGCCACCATCAAACGTTCTATTTTGAAGTGTTTCACTCATGGGGTTACCTTGCAATGTCTTCACATTTGGTTTGGCTTCAATCTCAACATGTCTTCATGATTATCTTCACTATGTTGATTGCATAGATATATATGTACTAGTGTTCTGTCCACTACAGCATTCACTTATAGCTATGTCTTTTTGTTTGAATCTTTTGAACTAAGTGAATGTGATTGGACCCTAACCTCTCTATGCTTTCTATCTCAAATTCTATCTCTCCAAGTCATATGCATTCTATTGAAATTGTCGGATGTCTTCTCTGTGCCCTTGTCAGCAGAAGACACAGAGACAACCTTTAAATCCATTTTAAATGCTCATTCATCCACATGAAATCCGGAGAAGTAGGAACGACCACCCGACAATCCAGGCGTGCGTGGGACGTGGAACAACCCCCAAAATTCCGCATGATGGCCACGTGTTACTCAGATGCGAATCACCAGGGGCACCTGTGTAATAGCGCAGTGCCGCCCCTGTACCTATAAATACACACTTCACAGCGGTCATTATCTCTTCTTCCACTCTCGCACGAACCCTAGCGCCACCGCTAGCCCTCGACGACGCCGGCGACGAAGCGCTTCACTGCCGCAACCTCTCCGACGCCGTCTTCACGCCGATCACGGACATCGTCCTCTCCGCCGTCGCCGTAGGTGTCCTCCGTCGCCAAGTTAGGGCACGGAAGATTGAACTGCTCGGCCTCATCTCCCACTCCGTCTAGCAGTTCCCAGTGTGGTAAATAAAACTTCTTTTTACGGCCCCTTTTGATCCTATGGCTTTGTCACTTTCTACCATAAGAAGTTTCTATTCACACAAGTTAGATCTCTCTCATACTGCATCTCATAACATGCCTAGTATATTCACTTGTGCTTCACAAAGTAGTTAGATTCCTCACTTGTACTGATCTGTGGGTTCGTACAAATCTGGAACCAACTTCTTATCTATGAGTGAATGTCTTCACACGATGAGGTCAATGTCTTCTAAACTGATTTATCTTCAAAATCTTCTGAGAATGCATATGACCTCTTCCCCTTCCCTCGCACCTTAATGCTGTCACAGGTACATGTCCGTGGGAGAATCCTTTGGTTCTCATAGTCTGCATTCATTTGCAGAATTCTTACAGCATCATATAAATTCTCCTGAAGCCAGTTCCTGTTGGTCCAGCAAGAGAAAGCCTTTGAAGCCTTTGAACGTCTTGAAGCCTTTCAAGTTAAAGTTTATGGCTTCAGAGAAAGCAGCAAGGAAGGAGGGTAGACAACGTCGTGGCGGAACATCCAGAGATCTGCCTGATGAACTCGCAGAAATGTATAAGGCAGATCCTGAAGAGGATTATAGTCAGCGCAAGACCCGAATCCAATGGATTCGACGCTATTGGGCAGAACAATGGTTCAAATACCGCTTCACAACCCAAGAGTATGCTGAGAAAAGTGCCATCAAAAGACCGTGGGGAGACATCCTATACAAGAATCTTCTACCCAGGTCCAGAGATGAAGCTATTGCCCAAATCTTCTATCCATGCATGGTCCGTGGACCACAGCCTGACGATGCACATCCGTCGTCACTACTCTGGTGTCGTGACGACAATCTGTTCAAGCGCAACTTCCAGTTTGCCCAAAACTCAGCGAAGCAGAACAAGAAGAAATTTGGGTTAGACTTCAACCCTGGTCCCTCAGCACCAAGGGCAGATGGCACACGAGAAGCAGAACCCAATGTCATCGGTCCTTATGCCAACCTTGAAGGCCTCATCACCCGCATCTTAGTTCAAGGGACCGCAGTGAATGAGCCTCCAGCTGACTCTGAATCAGAAGAAGCTCCTGCAGTGCTAAAGCCAAAGAAGATGAAGAAGCCTAAAGCTTCAAAGCCTGCCTCTTCACCGAAAATCTCAAGGGCGAAGCCACTTGCAACTGCACCTCCTGAAGATAGTGTGCAGTCTGAAGACGTATCCCGCATCTCCAAGCCCCAGAAGAGTAAGATGCCTCAGCCACACACCGGCCAAGAGCTCACAGCTGCTGCTATTCTGTGCAATGATGACATTGACCTGTCAAGTGATGAAGACCTGGCAGATGACGCTCTTGAGCAACTCATCAAGAGCAAAGAAGAAGCATAAATCTTCAATGATCTGCCACTCTTTGATGTCACCATCATCCACAACTTCATTGACGAGTGGTTTGACACGCCCAACATCAGCTTCGATGATCTACAGCTACCCATTGGCCTCAGTGTCGCCTTCCATGGTGCCATTGCTTCAGAACTAGCCATCGCCCAGCGCGTTGTTGAGCTGAAGCAGAAGATTGACTATGAAAAGGCTCAGTTCAAGAAGCATATGGCCAAGCTCAGGGTGCAAGATGTGAAAAACTTCAAAATCATGATGCACGAGCTCAAGGAAGCTTTTCTGAAGAAACGTGTAGAAGCTCAAGGTTCGCGTGAGCGCATGAAGACTCTGGCTGACAGATGTGTGCAAGCCTACAATGAGGCTGAGAAGCGCAAGGCACTTGGGCGTCCTAGCATCGACCCCAGGATGGTCGCGAAGAAGAAGAAGAAGCCTGCTACAGCTGAACCCGATGCACCAAGGCAAGAAGAAGTTCCGATTGTCTTCCCAACTGGCTCGAAGCCAAAGAGCCGGTCAACCGCTTCAGAGCTCAAGAAGACCAAGACTGCTGAGGCTGAAGCAAGGAAGCGAAAATATCCTGAAGCATCTGAAACTGCCCCCTCTAAGAAGAAGAGGAAGACCAAGAAAGATCGGGCTGCTCCCACAGAGCTCTTGATGGTTGAACCCATTTCTATGGTCTATCCTGAAGCTGAACGCCAACTGACTGTCCATGAGCCTGCTTCCACAGAGGCTCATGAAGCTGAAGACATTCCAGCAGCTGATCCCATAACTGCTGAAGACATTGGTCAACATGACAATGTAGAAGATGATGTGGTCCTTCCTCAGCAAGACAACAGCGAACTCATTAGCATTGGTCGTCCGTTGACGCCAATTGCCTAGGATGCCTCATGGGCGGACCGCCCACAAGAGGAAGAAGATAATGAGGCCCAGCCCACTCAAACTCCACAAGCGTCGCCCACGTTGCGTAGGTTTTGCAAAGGTCCAAGGCTTCACGTCTCTGCTGAAGACATTCCGGCTGCATCAGCCGAACAAGAAGAAGTATCACAAGTCCCCTCGTCTCACCAAGAAGCAGTTCTTACGGAGAACGTGCTTGTGTCCGACCCTCCAGCTCGTCAAGTGGAGGATGACAATCATGAGGCTGCCACAACCAACATTGAAGCTAATGTGGAGCCCTCCCCACCTAAAGCATCAGAAGACAGCGAAGCCACTGATCCTGACACTTCTGTTCCTGAGTCTGCTGCCGGTCCCCAGTTCGACTATCATGTTGAGCACAGGCCTCAGGTACAGAATCCAATCCCAAGACTGCCAAGGTTCCCAGGTCCTGCATCAGCACCTGGCTCCTTCAACATCAATGGTTTCAGGGCAGACAATACATTCTTCAATAGCTCCAAGAACCCCTACTCAAGGGAAAGGATTTCATCAGATCGGTTATGGAGCTATCCTCAGCGAAGCTATTACTCATGCATACTGTACAACCAAGGTCGCATCTTCCCACACAAGCACCTTGACGTTGAAGCTATAGCTGGTCTGCCCTGCCTAGAAGAAGCGTTGGATTGTTTCAAGCAAGTGGGACTGCTGCCATTCATAACTGACCAAGAGCATTGGAATGAAGAGCTACTGCTCCAATTCTATGCCACACTCCACATCCGTGGGTACAACAGAGATCCGAAGACTTGGGTCCTGGAGTGGATGACCGGCAATGTTCATGACGAAGCCAATGCATTTGACATCATTGAGCTCACTCGCTTGCCCACTCCTGGCGATCTCTTCGAGCAAGGCTGTCAGCTGCATACTGAAGCTATTGAAAGCATCTTTCAGAGGCCTGAACCTAATATGAGTCAGATGCTCAGCATGATGAAGCCATTGCCCCAAGATGCTGCTTATCCCACAGAGTTCTTCGTTGAAGACCTTGAGTATCTGCCAAGAACCATCTATCACTCAGGCGAATTCTCTGGCCCATTAAAGGACACTCTCCAAATGCCAAGATTGAGGGTGCAATGAAGACTTTGATATTCTATATCCTTCATGGCAAATGCTTCAATGCACAAGACTTTTTCATACGCCAACTTGTTGCATCAGGCTCTGATCTGTTTGGTTTGAAGTTCTACGCCCCCTGGGTAATGCGGCTGATCAAACTTCACTCTGCTATCTCGTATCGGCCCTCAGCCCGCAACCATCGGATCTTCTTGCCTGATGTGGATACCTCTGCTGAAGCCATCTATCCTGAACCTGCCAAGCAACTCTAAGTCTTCAGAATGCAGAACACCAGAGCTTCACTCAAAGCATTGAAGGAATTGAAGCAGTCTCTCGGGTGTATCCGTTGGCTGGCACTACACGTGCACCCCGCCCTGCTTCCACTGAAGCCACTGATAGCACAACTGCTCCAAGACCCAAGAAGCGCACTCGTGTTCTCAATGACCGAGAGCTTCTTGTGGCCCTTCATCAAAAACAGGATAGGCATCATGACTGGCTGAAGCGTCAGATGAAAAGCCTCTTGGTGGATGTTAATCGCATTCGAAATCTTGCCACCAAGAATGCTTTCGTTACCCATGAAACCTGTCGCCGTACATGGAAAGGGCTAACGATGATGTGTTCTGAAGCTAATCTTCAAGAGGATGGCTTCACTGAGCGATTCAAGTTTGACTCCACACCTCCTAGAAGGGCTGTGCTGCGAGGAACTCCATCACTTGAAGACTCTGAGTTCTCTTCCTCTGCTGCAACAGTGACTGCCCGAGTTATCGAGGATGAAGACGATGCTACTTCACCACCACCCTCTTCAGCACCGCCAAACACCACCAACGACCCTGCTGCTCATGGGAACGAGTAGACACTCTATGTCTTCAAACCTTTTTGGTCCTTACTGACAAAAGGGGGAGAAGCATATGGGGTTGATAGTCTTCAAGCGGGTCCATATGGGCGGGTGCTTTATATTTTGCTATATTTTGCTTCGTGCTTACAACTCTCGTGTTGCTACATTTGGTTCTTTGAGTTGTAACACTTAAACTCGATGGTCGTCTGCTACTTGTTTGCCACCTTGCTTTGCGAAGATAAATTCCGCATGTGCGATGATAAATTCCGCACTTAGATCATTCTGCAGACGTCCATTTTCCATTATGCATGATATTATCATCATATACTTTTACATGCATAGTGGATTGTCATCATAAGTTGAAGTGGATCTCCACAAGCACAACCTGCCATGTGCATTTGCATTCCAAAAGAAAATTACATATATGCACATCTTCAGGGGGAGCCCTTGCAACTTATGAAGACAATTCCCTATCCTTTACAAATTTCACAGATTATATTCCCCGTTGAAAACTTCAACTAGTTTGTCATCAATCACCAAAAAGGGGGAGATTGTAAGTGCATCTAGTGCCACCCCTAGTTGGTTTTGGAGTATTGACGACAAATCTAGATTATTGACTCTAGTGCAAGTGGGAGACTGAAGGAAATATGCCCTAGAGGCAATAATAAAGTTATTATTTATTTCCTTATTTCATGATAAATGTTTATTATTCATGCTAGAATTGTATTAACTGGAAACATAATACATGTGTGAATACATAGACAAACAGAGTGTCACTAGTATGCCTCTACTTGACTAGCTCGTTAATCAAAGATGGTTATGTTTCCTAACCATGGACAAAGAGTTGTCATTTGATTAATGGGATCACATCATTAGTTGAATGATCTGATTGACATGACCCATTTCATTAGCTTAGCACCCGATCTTTAGTATGTTGCTATTGCTTTCTTCATGACTTATACATGTTCCTACGACTATGATATTATGCAGCTCCCGTGTGCCAGAGGAACACTTTGTGTGCTACCAAACGTCACAACGTAACTGGGTGATTATAAAGGTGCTCTACAGGTGTCTCCAAAGGTACATGTTGGGTTGGCGTATTTCGAGATTAGGATTTGTCACTCCGATCGTCGGAGAGGTATCTCTGGGCCCTCTCGGTAATGCACATCACTTAAGCCTTGCAAGCATTACAACTAATGAGTTAGTTGCGAGATGATGTATTACAGAACGAGAAAAGAGACTTGCCGGTAACGAGATTGAACTAGGTATTGAGATACCGACGATCGAATCTTGGGCAAGTAACATACCGATGACAAAGGGAACAACGTATGTTGTTATGCGGTCTGACCGATAAAGATCTTCGTAGAATATGTAGGAGCCAATATGGGCATCCAGGTCCCGCTGTTGGTTATTGACCGGAGACGTGTCTCGGTCATGTCTACATTGTTCTCGAACCGTAGGGTCCGCACGCTTAAAGTTACGATGACAGTTTCATTATGAGTTTATGTATTTTGATGTACCGAATGTTGTTCGGAGTCCCGGATGTGATCACGGACATGACGAGGAGTCTCAAAATGGTCGAGACATAAAGATTGATATATTGGACGGCTATATTCGGACACCGGAAGTGTTCCGGGGAAGTTTCGGATAAAACCGGAGAACCGGGGGGTTACCGGAACCCCCCCGGGGGTTAATGGTCCTCATGGGCCTAAAGTGGAGAAGAGGAAAGGCAGCCAGGGCAGGCCGCGCCCCCTCTCCCCCTAGTCCGAATTGGACAAGGTGGGAGGGGCGGCGCCCCCCCTTTCCTTCCTCTCCTCTCTCCCTTCCTTCCTCCTCTCCTACTTGGACAAGGAAAGGGAGGGGAGTCCTACTCCCGGTAGGAGTAGGACTCCTCCTGCGCGCCTCCTACTAGGGCCGGCCGCACCCACCTTGGCTCCTTTATATACGGGGGCAAGGGGGCACCCTAGTACACACAAGTTGATCTTCGTGATCGTTCCTTAGCCGTGTGCGGTGCCCCCCTCCACGATATTACACCTCAATCATATTGTAGCGGTGCTTAGGCGAAGCCCTGCGACGGTTAAACATCAAGATCGTCACCACGCCGTCGTGCTGACGAAACTCCTCCCCGAAGCTTTGCTGGATCGGAGCCCGGGGTGCGTCATCGAGCTGTACGTGTGCCAAGAACTCGGAGGTGCCGGAGTAACGGTGCTTGGATCGGTTGGACCGGGAAGACGTACGACTACTTCCTCTACGTTGCGTCAACGCTTCTACTTCGGTCTATGAGGGTACGTAGACAACACTCTCCCCTCTCGTTGCTATGCATCACCATGATCTTGCGTGTGCGTAGGAAATTTTTTGAAATTACTACGTTTCCCAACAGTGGTATCAGAGCCTAGGTTTTATGGTTTGATGTTATATGCACGAGTAGAACACAAGTGAGTTGTGGGCGATATAAGTCATACTACTTACCAGCATGTCATACTTTGGTTCGGCGGTATTGTTGGATGAAGCGGCCCGGACCGACATTACGCGTACGCTTACGCGAGACTGGTTCTACCGCCGTGCTTTGCACACAGGTGGCTGGCGGGTGTCAGTTTCTCCAACTTTAGTTGAACCGAGTGTGTCTACGCCCGGTCCTTGCGAAGGTTAAAACATCACCAACTTGACAAACTATCGTTGTGGTTTTGATGCGTAGGTAAGATTGGTTCTTGCTTAAGCCCGTAGCAGCCACGTAAAACTTGCAACAACAAAGTAGAGGACGTCTAACTTGTTTTTGCAGGGCATGTTGTGATGTGATATGGTCAAGACATGATGCTAAATTTTATTGTATGAGATGATCATGTTTTGTAACCGAGTTATCGGCAACTGGCAGGAGCCATATGGTTGTCGCTTTATTGTATGCAATGCAATCACGCTGTAATGCTTTACTTTATCACTAAGCGGTAGCGATAGTCGTGGAAGCATAAGATTGGCGAGACGACAATGATGCTACGATGGAGATCAAGGTGTCGCGCCGGTGATGATGGTGATCATGACGGTGCTTCGGAGATGGAGATCACAAGCACAAGATGATGATGGCCATATCATATCACTTATATTGATTGCATGTGATGTTTATCTTTTATGCATCTTATCTTGCTTTGATTGACGGTAGCATTATAAGATGATCTCTCACTAAATTTCAAGATAAAAGTGTTCTCCCTGAGTATGCACCTTTGCCAAAGTTCGTCGTGCCCAGACACCACGTGATGATCGGGTGTGATAAGCTCTACGTCCATCTACAACGGGTGCAAGCCATTTTTGCACACGTAGAATACTCAGGTTAAACTTGACGAGCCTATCATATGCAGATATGGCCTCGGAACACTGAGACCGAAAGGTCGAGCGTGAATCATATAGTAGATATGATCAACATATTGATGTTCACCATTGAAAACTACTCCATTTCACATGATGATCGGTTATGGTTTAGTTGATTTGGATCACGTGATCACTTAGATGATTAGAGGGATGTCTATCTAAGTGGGAGTTCTTAAGTAATATGATTAATTGAACTTTAATTTATCATGAACTTAGTCCTGGTAGTATAAGCATATCTATGTTGTAGATCAATTGCTCGCGTTGTTGCTTTCATATGTTTATTTTGATATGTTCCTAGAGAAAATTGTGTTGAAAGATGTTAGTAGCAATGATGCGGATTGGATCCGTGATCTGAGGTTTATCCTCATTGCTGCACTGTAAGTGCATCTAGTGCCACCCCTAGTTGGTTTTGGAGTATTGACGACAAACCTAGTTGAGGGACTAATGTGTTTGTGAGAATTGCAGGATAACACAGGTAGAAGTCCCTCATTGATTCGGTTTTACTACCAGAGATGACCCCTAAAAATGTATGAAGACATTGATGTCAAACGTGGTATATGAAGATATTCACATTGAAGACTACGACAAGAGAAGACACCGCATGAAGCCTTTGGAGCTCGAAGACTTAGATCTTTCGTAGTTCTCCTTCATTTGTGTTGAGTCATAGGAACCACCGTACTATTAAGTGGGGTCCAAGAGAACCAGTCAGAACGACTGAAGTGATGCCTAAACAAAAAACCTATGTCTTTGAGTGAGGACTATGAGAGCAAATCTTGTCCAGAGTTGGACAAGTCAGCTTTGCTTGTAGCCCAAGTAAAGTTGCCGTGTGGGTTTGAAATCTGACCGTTGAAACACGTGTCAGTTCCTTAGTGACCCAGGGTCATTTCGGACAAATCAGGTCGGGTTGCCAAGTGGCTATATATAGCCCACCCCCTACAACCATAAACGGTTCGCTGCTCAGATTCTGTGCACGGCTTTTGTCATTTGAGAGCAACCCACCTCGAAGCCTTTGAGAAAGAGAATACATAGCGAGGATAAAGCCCTAACCACCCAGAGCCAGAGATAATTGGGCATCACTTAAGTCTTCTTGTCTGAGTGATCTGAAGACTTATTACACTTGAGGACTGTGCATCCTCCAGCCGGTTAGGCGTCGCATTCTGAGCATCCAAGAGACATTGTGGATTGCCGGTGAACGAAGTCTGTGAAGGTTTGGGAGTCTACCTTGAAGACTTACCAGAGTGATTGGGCGAGGTCTGTGTGACCTTAGCTCAAGGAGAATACGGTGAGGACTGGGTGTCCTGAGCTGCGTGTTCAGGACTGCGTGTCCGGGACTGTGTGTCCTAAGGTTTAAATACCTAGCCGCTCCAACCAGACGTACAGTTGTCACAACAACTGGAACTGGTCCAACAAATCATTGTCTTCAACAAGTCACTGGTTTCATCTTCACTTCCTTTTACTTACTGATTCCTCATTGTGAAGTCATTGCATGTCTGTTCTATCTTTTGTCTTCACAACGTGAGTGTATGATCTGTTTGGCTTCATAATATCTTCCTACCTGATCCTTATTACACTACAGCTATTTGTCACTGTGCTTTCACTCTGTTGATACTTGACCATGGCTTGCCTAGTGTAGTCTACCTTCCGCTGCATAGTAATAGGCATATCTCTACTGTTTGTCTTCATAACTTCCACGTTTTGAAGACTTTCATAAAAATCACCTATTCACCCCACCTCTAGTCGATATAACGCACTTTCATGCACAGAAGAATTATGTCCTTGATGCACCGCTAGGTGACAGACCTATTGCAGGAGCAGATGCAGACGTTATGAACGTTTGCCTAGCTCAATATGATGACTACTTGATAGTTTAGTGCACCATGCTTAACAGCTTAGAATCGGGACTTCAAAGACGTTTTGAACGTCATGGACCATATGAGATGTTCCAGGAGTTGAAGTTAATATTTCAAGCAAATACCCGAGTTGAGAGATATGAAGTCTCCAACAAGTTCTATAGCTAAAAGATGGAGGAGAATCGCTCAACTAGTGAGCATGTGCTCAGATTGTCTGGGTACTACAATCGCTTGAATCAAGTGGGAGTTAATCTTCCAGATAAGATAGTGATTGACAGAATTCTCTAGTCACCATCACCAAGTTAGTAGAACTTTGTGATGAACTATAATATGCAAGGGATAACAGAAACAATTCCCAAGCTTTTCGTGATGCTGAAATCGGCGAAGGTAGAAATCAAGAAAAACATCAAGTATTGATGGTTGACGAAACCACTAGTTTCAAGAAAAAGGGCAAAGGGAAGAAGGGGAACTTCAAGAAGAACGGCAAGCAAGTTGCTGCTCAAGTGAAGAAGCCCAAGTCTGGTCCTAAGCCTGAGACTACGTGCTTCTACTGCAAAGGGACTGATCACTGGAAACGGAACTACCCCAAGTGATTGGCGGATAAGAAGGATGGCAAAGTGAACAAAGGTATATTGGATATACATGTTATTGATGTGTATTTTACTAGTGTTTATAGCAACCCCTCGGCATTTGATACTGGTTCAGTTGCTAAGAGTAGTAACTCGAAACAGGAGTTGCAGAATAAACAGAAACTAGTAAAAGTCGAGGTGACGATGTGTGTTGGAAGTAGTTCCAAGATTGATATGATCATCATCACACTCTCCCTATACTTTCGGGATTAGTGTTGAAACTAAATAAGTGTTATTTGGTGTTTGCGTTGAGCATAAATATGATTTGATCATGTTTATTGCAATACGGTTATTCATTAAAGTCAGAGAATAATTGTTGTTCTGTCTACATGAATAAAACCTTCGATGGTCATACACCCAATGAAACAAGTTCGTTGGATCTCGATCGTAGTGATACACATATTCATAATATTGAAACCAAAAGATGCAAAGTTAATAATGATAGTGCAAATTATTTGTGGCACTGCCGTTTAGGTCATATTGGTGTAAAGCGCATGAAGAAACTCCATGCTGATGGGCTTTTGGAATCACTTGATTATGAATCACTTGATGCTTGTGAACCATGCCTTATGGGCAAGATGACTAAAGCGCCGTTCTCCAGAACAATGAAGCAAGCAACAGATTTGTTGGAAATCATACATACTGATGTATGTGGTCCGATGAATATTAAGGCTTGCAGCAGGTATCATTATTTTCTGACCTTCACAGATTATTTGAGCAGATATGGGGATATCTACTTGATGAAACATAAGTCTGAAACATTTGAACAGTTCAAAGAATTTCAGAGTGAAGTGGAAAATCATTGTGACAAGAAAATAAAAGTTTCTACGATATGATCGTAGAGGTAAAATATTTGAGTTACGAGTTTGGCCTTCAATTAAAACAATGTGAAATAGTTTCACTACTCACGCCACCTGGAACACCATAGTGTAATGGTGTGTCCGAACGTCATAACCGTACTTTATTAGATATAGTGCGATCTATGATATCTCTTACCGATCTACCACTATCGTTTTGGGGTTATGCATTAGAGACAGCTGCATTCACGTTAAATAGGGCACCATCTAAATCCGTTGAGACGACACCGTGTGAACTATGGTTTGGCAAGAAACCTAAGCTGTCGTTTTCTTAAAGTTTGAGTTGCGATGCTTATGTGAAAAAGTTTCATCTCGATAAGCTCAAACTCAAATCGGAGAAATATGTCTTCATAGGATACCCAAAGGAAACTGTTGGGTACACCTTCTATCACAGATCCGAAGGCAAGACATTCGTTGCTAAGAATGGATCCTTTCTAGAGAAGGAGTTTCTCTCGAAAGAAGTGAGTGGGAGGAAAGTAGAAAACTTGATAAGGTAATTGTACCTTCTCCCTTATTGGAAAGTAGTTCATCACAAAAAACTGTTCTTGTGACTACTACAGCAATTAGTGAGGAAGCTAATGATGATGATCATGTAACGTCAGATCAAGTTACTACCGAATCTCGTAGGTAAACCAGAGTGAGATCCGCACCAGAGTGGTACGGTAATCCTGTTCTGGAAATCATGCTACTAGATCATGATGAACCTACGAACTATGAGGAAGCGATGATGAGCCCAGATTCCGATAAATGGCTTGAGGCCATGAAATCTGAGATAGATCCATGTATGAGAACAAAGTGTGGACTTTGGTGGACTTGCCCGAGGATCGGCAAGCCATTGATAATAAATGGATCTTCAAGAGGAAGACGGACACGGATAGTAGTGTTACTATCTACAAAGCTAGAATTGTCGCAAAAAGGTTTTCGACAAGTTCAAGGTGTTGACTACGATGAGAGTTTCTCACTCGTACCTATGCTTAAGTCTGTCTGAATCATGTTAGCAATTGCCGCATTTTATGAAATCTGGCAAATGGATAAACAAAACTGCATTCCTTAATGGATTTATTAAAGAAGAGTTGTATGTGATGCAACAAGATGGTTTTGTCAATCCTAAAGGTGCTAACAAAATATGCAAGCTCCAGCGATCCATCTATGGACTGGTGCAAGCATCTCGGAGTTGGAATATACGCTTTGATAAGTTGATCAAAGCATATAGTTTTATACAGACTTGCGATGAAGCCTGTATTTACAAGAAAGTGAGTGCGAGCACTACAACATTTCTGATAAGTATATGTAAATGACATATTGTTGATCGGAAATAATGTAGAATTATTCTGCAAATCATAAAGGAGTATTTGAAAGGAGTTTTTTCGAAGAAGGACCTCGGTGAAGCTGCTTACATATTGAGCATCAAGATCTATAGAGATAGATCAAAACGCTTGATAAGTTTTTTCAATGAGTACATACCTTGACAAGATTTTGAAGTAGTTCAAAATGGAACAGTCAAAGAAAGAGTTCTTGCCTGTGTAACAAGGTGTGAAATTGAGTAAGACTCAAAGCCCGACCACGGCAGAAGATAGAAAGAGAATGAAAGTCATTCCCTATGCCTCAGCCATAGGTTCTATAAAGTATGCCATGCTATGTACCAGATCTATTGTATACCCTACACTGATTTTGGCAAGGGAGTACAATAATGATCTAGGAGTAGATCACTGGACAACGGTCAAAATTATCCTTAGTGGAATAAGGATATGTTTCTCGATTATGGAGGTGACAAAAAGGTTCGCCATAAAGGGTTACGTCGATGCAAGTTTTGACACTGATCTGGATGACTCTAAGTCTCGATCTAGATACATATTGAAAGTGGGAGCAATTAGCTAGAGTAGCTCCGTGCAGAGCATTGTAGACATAGAAAATTGCAAAATACATTACGGATCTGAATGTGACAGACTCGTTGACTAAAATTATCCCACAAGCAAAACATGAGCACACCTTAGTACTCTTTGGGTATTAATCACATAGCGATGTGAACTAGATTACTGACTCTAGTAAACCCTTTGGGTGTTGATCACATATCGATGTGAACTATGGGTGTTAATCACATGGTGATGTGAACTATTGATGTTAAATCACATGGCGATGTGATCTAGATTATTGACTCTAGTGCAAGTGGGAGACTGAAGGAAATATGCCCTAGAGGCAATAATAAAGTTATTATTTATTTCCTTATTTCATGATAAATGTTTATTATTCATGCTAGAATTGTATTAACCGGAAACATAATACAGGTGTGAATACATAGACAAACAGAGTGTCACTAGTATGCCTCTACTTGACTAGCTCGTTAATCAAAGATGGTTATGTTTCCTAACCATGGATAAAGAGTTGTCATTTGATTAATGGGATCACATCATTAGTTGAATGATCTGATTGACATGACCCATTTCATTAGCTTAGCACCCGATCGTTTAGTATGTTGCTATTGCTTTCTTCATGACTTATACATGTTCCTACGACTATGAGATTATGCAGCTCCCGTGTGCCAGAGGAACACTTTGTGTGCTACCAAACGTCACAACGTAATTGGGTGATTATAAAGGTGCTCTACAGGTGTCTCCAAAGGTACATGTTGGGTTGGCGTATTTCGAGATTAGGATTTGTCACTCCGATCGTCGGAGAGGTATCTCTGGGCCCTCTCGGTAATGCACATCACTTAAGCCTTGCAAGCATTACAACTAATGAGTTAGTTGCGAGATGATGTATTACAAAACGAGTAAAGAGACTTGCCGGTAACGAGATTGAACTAGGTATTGAGATACCGACGATCGAATCTTGGGCAAGTAACATACCGATGACAAAGGGAACAACGTATGTTGTTATGCGGTCTGACCGATAAAGATCTTCGTAGAATATGTAGGAGCCAATATGGGCATCCAGGTCCCGCTATTGGTTATTGACCGGAGACGTGTCTCGGTCATGTCTACATTGTTCTCGAACCCGTAGGGTCCGTACGCTTAAGGTTACGATGACAGTTATATTATGAGTTTATGCATTTTGATGTACCGAATGTTGTTCGGAGTCCCGGATGTGATCCCGGACGTGACGAGGAGTCTGGAATGGTCGAGACGTAAAGATTGATATATTGGAAGCCTATGTTTGGATATCGGAAGTGTTCCGGGTGAAATCGGGATTTTACCGGAGTACGGGGAGGTTACCGGAACCCCCCCGGGAGCTATATGGGCCTTAGTGGGCTTTAGTGGAAAGGAGAAAGGGGCAGCCCACGGTGGCTGTGCGCCTCCCCCCTTCCCCTAGTCCTATTAGGACTAGGAGAGGTGGCCGGCCCCCTCTCTCTCTTTCCCCCCTCAAGGAATCCTATTCCAACTAGGATTGGGGGGAATCCTACTCCCAGAGGGAGTAGGACTCTCCTGGCGCGCCCTCCCTTGGCCGGCCAGCCTCCCCCCCTCTAGTCCTTTATATACTGAGGTAGAGGCACCCTAGAACACACAAGTTGATCCACGTGATCTATTCCTTAGCCGTGTGCGGTGCCCCCAGCCACCATATTCCTCGATAATACTGTAGCGGAGTTTAGGCGAAGCCCTGCTGCTGTAGTGCATCAAGATCATCACCACGCCGTCGTGCTGACAGAAATCTTCCCCGACACTTTGCTGGATCGGAGTCCGGGGATCGTCATCGAGCTGAACATGTGCTCGAACTCGGAGGTGCCGTAGTTTCGGTGCTTGATCGGTTGGATCGAGAAGACGTACGACTACTTCCTCTACGTTGCGTCAACGCTTCCGCAGTCGGTCTGCGTGGGTACGT
>NW_024112007.1:0-14758 GCF_003073215.2 Triticum urartu | reverse complement strand
TGTTATATTTTGAGCTCTACACTCAATTTTTCTCCTCTGGTCCAGAGTGCAATTTGCACTACAACTCCTTTAAATAATTCTTTCTAGCCTCCACCAAAATTATGGGATGATGGTAATGGCCTAAGATTCCACATTATGCAAAAACCTAGTGCTGTTCTTTGAAAAATTTGAGTGAATCGACCTCATTTTCATTCTGGACCAACTTGATGGTTTGTACAGCAACCATATTCTTGCTTACTCTTTAGCTCTTAATTCCTTTTCCTACTTGTAGACAGCCCTACCAAACCCCTAAATCCAGGAGCATGCACCCATTGGATTAATTTTGGTTCATGAAAGAATGTCATTTATTTCCTGTCCAGAATTGTGGTTTTGCAAAACTTGCACTAACAAGTTGCTGCATTTGACCAACTAACCCCACCACCCTCTTGTACATCTGAAGAGACCCCAATCTGGAAGTTTTGGCCACCCCAAGAGTTGCCTAGGTGCATGTGGCATTCTATCGAGCACCCTGTAGGCATGACCAGTTTTGACATGAGTTTTGGCATTTCACTGTGAGCTTGCACCTCTGATCAAACTAGCATGTCCACTAGACTCCCAGTTGCTCCTAACCTCGATCTGGTAAACCCCAACCTCACCTGCGACCTGTAGCATGCCGCGACATTGTGTCGAACATCTCCCGTGCGTGCACTGGACGCGCCCAGAGCGCGCGTATTGCACGATGCCGCGCCCGAGCCGACACGCTGGCCCCCTGGCTTTGGCCCACACGGCAGCACCTCGCCACACACTCCCCGCCTCGCAGCATCGCGCCAAACCACCCTGGCACGCTACAGCGTCGCCGCCAGGGCATTCTTGGCGGCACTCCGGCGTCCGCAGTGGCTCCAGCCACGGGCAGCGCCGCCCAAACACCTCCCGCTCGCCACCTGGCCCCTGGAGCAGCGCGAGCTCATCCGCAGCCATGTCCTCTAGCGCTCGTCGCCGCCATGATGCCCTGCTTCTACAGAACGTTGGTTCGCCGGAAGCTTATCCACGGCCGCCGCGGAACCGCCTTGCCTCGCTTATAAATGGACGCCCCGGGCCGTTCCCGCACACTGGCAACCTCAGGCCACCCCAATGACGCTTCCCCAGCTCGCCAATCGACCAAGGAGAGCTTTCTTCCCCATCTCCGGTAACTCCTGTCGCCGCCACTGCCCCGGCCATTCCGGCACCACCAGGGCCTCCCCCTCTCCATTCTCTTCGCCAGAAACTTCCTCATCCTCCCGTGAACCCATCCCCCTACTCAATTTTGATCGGGAACCACCGTAGCCCCAAATCCATCTTGCTCCCGAAGCTTCCCTCCGCCGTGGAGCTCGCCGCCGGCGATATCCTCCACCTCCGACGACCCTACGACTACCGGAGTAACCACCTCGGCCCCCTGAATCCACTGGTGACCTCAGCTTTCCGAACGGAGCCACCGTTCGCCGGCGATGATCGCCGGAGCCCCGCTCCACTCGGGCAGAGGAGGGAGACGACGCGGGCGACTGGTCAAACCTGACCAGTGGGCCAGGCGGGCCCACCGTCAGAGACCCAGCGCCGGTCCACGTGGTTAAGTGGAGGCGTAAAGCCTCAAGTACGCCTCCTCTGCACCGAAAGCGTAATCTCGTTTGAAACGTTTTCTTTTTCTATTTTTTTTAAAAACAGATTTGACCAAATCTTTGACTGGCTATAACTTTTTAAATATAACTCCAAATGAGTTGATTCTTTTTCCTACCTTCCTCAAATTTGGTCTAGTTTATTTTAAGATTTATTTGAAAATTTTCCAAACAACTTTTTTGTACTGTTTTTGAAATGTGTGTTAATTCAAATATATTTTAAAATAGGATTTTGGAGAGAGAAGAAACTTTCAAAAGTTTTGGAGAGCACCTCACCCCTCCACAACTTAAAGGCAAGCATTCTGAACCCTGGCATAATGTTTTTGGTGTGTTATTTGACACGTTTATAACACCACCTTATTTCGAAGGACTTGTTATTTCATGTGACATGATCATTTGCATGGAAGCATGTTAGTGATTTCCTTGCTGTTGGGAATGAATATTATTGTGATGGTAATCATCCTCATGTGCCTTGCATGCATGCCGGAAAGGAATCCGGGAAAGCCTCGGCCTTGGGTAGGCGTGAGCTTGTCGCCGGTCCCCGTCGGGACGGTTATGTCCGGTATGGCATGGTAAGGTATATTGAGTGGTGATTTTGTTGATTGAAATATATTTGTTACAGGTCATGCAAGGAATTTATAAACCTCCTGAGTCGACCGTAGACCGAGTCTTGTTTCCAGTAACCCCCATACTTGCTATGTACTACCACTTGTCCCTGCCGCAGGTAGGGTATGGTTCAGTAAATCGTCAACCCCTTTCAAGCACACACCCTACAGAGAGGCCATGGTGGAAGATATCGGTTGTAGCCGGTAGGCATGCCACCTGGTCCGGGGGCATGGGTGTTTCCGGTTGGGACCGAGAGGGGAGGCCACCCCTTAGAGCGCGCGATATAAATTTGATCCCATGCTACGCGAGGTTGTAGCCTCCCCACTTAGAGTTTTGCTTAACAAGTGTTGTGGGTGATTCCAGACACCGATGAGTTAAGCTGGTGTGTGCAAGTTAGGCGTGTTTTCAACTAAAAGGCCGTAGACGGAATTAGTCCCGATGGACTAAAGGAATCCGTTACTCGTGGGTAAAGAGTACACCCTCTGCAGAGATTAAAACCTATTCGAATAGCCGTGTCCATGGTTAAGGATTACAGTCTGGGATGGGTCAAGTGTTGGTCTTAGTGTCGGTCTTCGGAGGAGAGAATTGTTAAACCAGAACTTGGACCATGACTTGTGACTTGTGAAGATTATGATTTATTATCTTGTGATGGACTAACCCGTTGCATTATTTATATTATCGAGTATCCCTGAATGGTTCTACCTCCTGGATATTCATTGTGATTATTTATTTTGTAAGCCCTTTATGTGGTGTCGCTCAGACGCCCGACTGTGGCATTTCTTTTAAAGCCCTTTATGTGGTGTCGCTCAGACGCCCGACTGTGGCACTTCTTTTAAAGCCCTTTATGTGGTGTCGCTCAGACGCCCGACTGTGGCACTTCTTTTAAAAGCCCTTTATGTGGTGTCGCTCAGACGCCCGACTGTGGCATTTCTTTTAAAGCCCTTTATGTGGTGTCGCTTAGACGCCCGACTGCGGCATTTTATTTCCCACTCTATTACTGCTTATTCATGTTACATGATAATAACCTGCTTGCATGCATAAAAGATATTTTATTTGTGACTGACGATGTGATCATGAAATTTTTCAGTGCATGATTATCAATTATATTATACCTGTGTTCCTAATTTAATGTTTGCGAGTACATTCAAAGTACTCACTGGCTTGTCCCTGGCTATTGTCTTGGCCAGATTTCTGCTTGGAGAGGAGCGTGGCGATGACAGCCTCGAGACCTAAGCAACGGTGATAGCAGCCTCGCGAAGATAGGAGTTAACCTGGTCAGCTGTTCCTGTGGGAAATGGAGTCCCATAGACACTGATGTCTCACAAACCGCTTCCGCCATCGACCACTAGAAACCATTTGTTGTACTCACAGGCCAGAATGGTCTTGTACTACATATTTGTACTTTGCTTGGAATTTCTGTATCAAGTGGAGCCTCATCAGCTAACAGTAATCCTGGGGCTGATGAGCACGACGGTCTTTTTTCTGGAAATTTATGTGGAAAACCCGGTCGTGACAGACTTGGTATCAGAGCCAGGCTGACCATTGGCTAATCCTATCTTAGCCAGGTCAATAAACCTAAGTAAACCAACCCACCAGATCTTAACCAAACCCCAGTCAAGCTTCCCATGCAAGATAGCCACACAGTGACCCAACACCTTTTGGCAGTCGGTGCCCAACCTATCAACCTAACCTGTCGCTCATGCGCCAGTGACCAAGTCCTAAATAGTCTTTTCAGTGCAAATGCGAGCAGACTCCGTCCCCGGAGGCTGCGAGTACTCCATCCGGTCGCTTGGAGGCGCGACAAGGCCGAACGGCGAGGTGATAGGCGAGATCAGAGGCGGGGATAGCGCATGAGGCGGGAATAGAAAGGGCAGAAGTTTCCTTCGCGCCAAGGATAAGGGAACCGGCAAAAAGAGGGCCGAACCCTATAGATATGACAGAAATGGCCTGCACTTTGCAGGAGCCCAAAAAATATATTATGGGAGGACCTATTTTACGGTATCTGATTGGGCCAGAAAAAACCCGCTCGTCCGCTAAATCGGCGGTTATTTTTTGGACGGCCTAATTGGAGGGATCTGCTAAAGATGCTCTAAGATGTGCCTCCTCTGGCCGTGGCGTGAATCTTCTTGGAATGGATTGAAAAAAAAAAGCACATGAATCTTTGTAATACTTTTGTTACACATTTATATTCATTAGATTTCAGTTTAAAGCACTTACAAATATTCCTATGTGATTGCATGTGTATTCACTCATGTCATTGCAAATTCAAGAGCTTTAGACTCTTGTGGAATTAATAAAAGTCATTGTATCTATATTACGTACTACCTCCGTCCCAAAACAAGTATCTTAACTTTGTATGGAAATTAGTCTACTTATAGTGGGGAGTAAACATACATTATTATCATGCATATGATACTAGTCTATAATACTATCTTTATAGTGTAAAGTATCATAGATCATTTTATTTATTGGCATGCATCATGCATGACACATAGTAGCATAACATTTGTTATGATACAGTATTTACCTATATATATATTACTCTAACCCTATCTCTTTTCTTTAATTGTCTGTCACATCAGCATATTTACTAGTCCTGAATGCATGATACCGGCTAAGAGATACCACCACTATGGTCAGCCTTAGTACAAAGTTGAGACATTTATTTTGAGACAGAGAGAGTAACTATTACTTTGCATTCTATAGTCCATCCTTCCAACAAAAATCCTTTGGAAAGTAACTCATGAATGTGCTTGTATAGTCATATGCAAATCATCGTACTACTAGTGGTGGTATCAATAGACCCACAATTTTAATTCCGCCCCGGGCCCCTTAAATCCCGGGAATGGCCCCGGAGTCGAACCAGTGTTGGTCGGCCGCCGGCCGCACCAGGGGCGGCAACGGGCACGTCGTAACGTAGCCTTCGTGGCCTGGCACCCGATAGATAATCCATTACGCATACATGCATCGTGTGTATGCGTATGCGTGTGATCTGCATGTCAACTTTTGGATATGGTATGGTTGCAATTCTTTGTTGAGTGAACTACATTCACGGTGCTTAAACTTACCCGGTGAGCTCACTTGGTCTCGTGACTTTCAAAATGGTTATTTCGGCATCTCAATTCTCTTTATTTTGTTTGATGCAAAACACTATTTGGTTTTGACAGATTTCACACTGCACGTACTGACACTAATCCCACCTCTGTAGGTCAATTAAATCCTAAATCGTCTCCCACCAACAGCCCCAGTCGTCCCCTTTGACAATCTAAGCTTGACATTGTCTATGGCCTTTCAAGATCTTGACAAAATTTTAACTCGTCTGCCTCTTCTCACGTTTTTCTTGCCCTATGGCGGCGCCACTGAGCTCCAGACGTCCGACCCGGTTTCCTCACCGTGCAATTTGATTTTTAAAACTTGACTTCATTGCTTTAATCCCTGAGATCCAAACAAGTAATATGTGATTGGGGAGTGAGGATTAGTGGGATTTAAGAGGATTGGGAGAGTGAAGGGGTTCACAAAATCCCTTCCTGGCTATGTGCAGTATCGGTGGATCATGTATGAAGAGTGCACCAAGAAAGCGTTCGTGCAAAGTTGCAAGTTCATATATCAACCTTTGATGAGAACTTGGGGCTGACTTCTCCGAAGTCTGGATGGAAGAATGTCCAAAGGGAAATGTCAAAACTTGCAAGCCTGTCTGACTAGATATATTGCGTGGGGTGACACTTTATCTAGGGCAGGCATGGAAACAATGATTAAGGCGATCGCTCAAGCCACACCCACCTATATGATGGGTGTTTTCGAACTCCCTATGTTTGTGTGTGATGACCTCAACAAGATGCTAAAAAAAATTGTTGGGGGTCCTCTTAGGGGATGCGGAAAACACACTGGCAGGCTTGGTA
Organism: Triticum urartu; assembly: GCF_003073215.2. NCBI lineage: Eukaryota > Viridiplantae > Streptophyta > Magnoliopsida > Poales > Poaceae > Triticum > Triticum urartu. Next base: position 8,625 of record NW_024112007.1, on the reverse strand, counting down.
AAAATTCAGAAACGTAAGTTGTGTTGTTGGGCTTTCGAGACTTCAAGGTGTTCAGTTCCATCAAGTTCTGCTGGCTAGGAAGGAATGGAGGCTCCTAGAAAAAGGTGATAGTCTTTGTGAACAGGTACTTAAAGCTCAATATTATCCGGAGGGGTACCTTGAGGACGCAATATTGTCGAGCAATGGCTTCATAACTTCGCAATCTATTCAGTATGGCTTGAAATTTCTCAAAAAGGGCCTTATATGGCCAATAAGCAGCGGGACACAAATCCGCATTTGGCTCTCCCGGTAGTTGCCCTGGGAGTTGTCGAGCACGCTCATCTCGCCCCAGGGGACATGTAGACTTCGGTATTCTCCGGGATCTAGACGTCATCGGTGCCTGGAGGATGGATCTTCTTCGACGGTAGTTCGTGCTGATCCACATCGACACAACTATCTGCATCAAGACATCGTCATGTGATCCCGACAACATTCTCGCCTGGGCACCGGGGAAATCTGGCATCTTTCGTACGGTCTCCACACCGCTTTGCTCTAAACGAGTGCACGCGTCCTATGGCAAGCAAATCGAGGAGGGCATTATACAATGCTTTATGCGCGAGTTGGCTAGCTAGCGCTCATGCGCCTAGCCTGTTGGGCCGGCCAATCAAGCACGAGAAACCGCTCAATCGACCACTCGACAGGCAGCTCGTTCGAGAGGCCTCGCTCGATGGTTGCTTCAGTCACCTGTTTGACCTTGACCACTGATCGTTTGACCCATTGACCATTGACTTTTCAAAAAAAATGATAAAAGTTAATGAATTTAGAAAAAGTCCACGAATACAGAATAAGTTCATGAATTTGAAGAAAGATTGCCCATTAGAAAAAGTTGGTGAATTTTTTCTTCACAAAATCCAAAAAAAATTCATTGATTTGGAAAAAAGTTGCTCCCTCCAACCAATATTAATTGTTGGCTCCTTTAGTACAACTTTGTACTGAAGTTGTACTAAAGTAGCATCAATTAATTTGGATTGGAGGGACTAACGAATTTGGAAAAAAAATGCACATTAGAAAAAGTTCATAAATTTTAAAAATGTTCATGAATTTGTGAAAAATAATTACACATTTAAAAGGTTCACAAATTTGACAAACTGTTCACAATTTTTAAAAAATTCATCGGTTTCTAAAAACGTCGCATTTTTTTATAAAAAGTCCGCAATTTTTATTTTATAGAAGAATTTGAAAAATAAAATAATCAAGAGGAAATATAAAATAGAAAACAATAAAAAGAAAATAATAAGGAAAAAACCCTGGAATGGAAACAAAAGAAAACAGAAAAACCACAATTGGAACATTCTATAATGTTCCCAAAACTGGCTGGAAAAGAAGCTGAACAATGTGTCCTACGTGGGTAATCAAACTATATTTAAGGGCTCAACAGGAATTGCCGAAGTAAGTCTCCTTCGTCTAGGCCTGCTAGCAAATCCTCTACTTGCAGATGCCTACAGGAGCTTGTCTCAAAAAAAAAAAGATGCCTACAGGAGCTCCTATTTGGCACTTTAGGCGCCAGGGAAGCTCCCTAGCGCCCATGTATATTTTCACGTCCGAGGAAAAAAATGAAAACCAAAAACAGGAAAAATCATAAGAAAGGAAAAAAATCGCAAATTCAAAAAAGTGCACAGATAAGCTCATGAACTTGAAAAACAGTTCTTCAATTTGAAAAATTAAATCAACTTTTTAAAAGATCATTGAATTGGAAAAAAGTTCGTCAATTTTGAAAAAAGTTCAAAAATGTTGGGAAAAAATTATCGATTTTGAAAAAAAAAATCATCAAATTTGAAAAAAATTCACTGATTTAATTAAAAGTTGATCAAACTTGAAAAAATTTAATCAAATTTGAACAAAAGTTCATCGATTTTGCTGAAATTTCTTTAAAAATCTTTGATTAAAAAAATTTCATCGATTTTGGAAAAAGTTCATCAATTCGATGACACGATTGCCTACTCAAAGTTTGCCGAAGCATCAAAGTGCAGAATTACAAGGGTACGGTAGAACGTGCAAAGTGGTAGGTACGTCACGAGAAGATGTCCTCCTTGTCACTCGTTTTCATGATGCGATGTCACCAAAGATCTAAGTCCGATTTTAATGCTCCACCCGTGGCGCTCTTGTCTCTCCACCTATTCATGATACGATGAGACCAAAGGTCTAAGTCTGATGTTATTACAGGATGCGCTGGTCAGATCCCTTGTTGTTATCCAGTGAAGTTGTTATGCTTGCATGCATCTGCGCGCGCAGAGGAATAGGTCATGGAGAGAGTTTGTTGGTGAGAGGAGCAAGTCTTACGGTGTGTGGCATAATAAGAGCCTTTTTATCAAGGCATTGTGCCATGTGTACGGGAAACAACCGAGCGAGAGAGATAGAGAGAGAGGTGAGAGAACCATCAATGGCGCTACGGCGGCAGCTCTGCCTCTGCGTGCTCCTCCTCCCCCTCCTTCCACTGGTCTTGGCTTTTCTGGCGTCTCCCGTCGCCGCCCTGCCCGCCGAGAACTGCTACGAGACGGTGATGCGGGTGCCCAAGTGGTGCGCGGGGGAGTTCATCGTGGCGCTCTTCGCCAAGAAGAGGCACTGGATCAGCCGTCCATGCTGCAACCGGCTCGTCTGCGTCCGCGAGCTGTCGTGCTTCAGCGTGCTCCAGAGCTATTGCGTGCCGCAGGCGTGGCAGGACAACTGTTTTTGAGAAATTAAAGCGGCCGCGCGCCGGAGTGCCATTGCCCGTCCGGCGGGAGTGTCTACGTCGTACGGGCACCAATAATTAGGTGGCGTGCGCCGGCCTATTCCTTCTTCGTCTGACGACGTTGTGCCTCGCATTGCGACTCCCCTCTCTTTCCGAGTCTGTAACGGGCCTGTAGGATGTCTTGTATTTCCACTTGTATAAGCTATTTTTTGCGAGGTATTTGTATAAGGTTTAGGGTTTGTTTTGTTTCCTCTTATGGATATTCAATTTTAATGTTTTCATGGCAAAACATGTTGTCATATTTACTAATTATATTTCCTTAACAAGTTGAAGAAATGGCAGTCATAAACAGAATTGCAATGACTATAAACATAAACAATAGCTTGCATCAAATAAAAAGAATATTATTCTTGAAAAAATATCCCAAAGAAATCATAGGCTGCATCTTTTTTACTATTATTAAACACAAAAATGCATTCTTCCGGACAGATGGAAAATGGTTGTTCCCGTATTTGCAAGTAATAACTAAATCAGTTTTGGCATAAAGTAATAAACTGTTGTACCATTTTCCCCTCAAAAACTAAACTAGGAAAAAGAAACTCATTTCAGGCTTTTCTGTTTTCTTTTTACTGAGCTTCGGACGAAAGAGTGCGGCATGAGGCTCCGGTTTCAACTCCATCAAAATGTACATCAACCAATTCCCGCAACTGCGTGGGGGTATAATCTAGTTTCTTATGCTCACTTGCTTCGGATCATCGCTGCCTGAGCACCAAAACAAAATTCATAGAACTATATTCCTAAAAGTTGCACAAATACATTGTACATTAACATGCTTAAATATAAGGTTAATCGGTACAAACTCTGTTAAAATGTTTAGGAGCTGCATAAACACTTTCACGCACATGTGTATTTTAATTGGCACACATAAGCATTTATTTGACTACACCAAACATTTCCATGGATGGTAAAAATATTATTATTTGATAAAAATGTCTAAAAATATATTATTTTAATATTACATGATTTGACAAGTTACCTTTTATTAATTGACGCAATTATTAAGGTCCATCAAACATTTAATTGGCCGACGACCCTTTTACTCTCGCCTGAGCAACTCTTCATCCCCAAGACCATGTACAATGGCGTAGAAAAATAAATCAGCTGTTTTCTTAAGCAACAATGATTATTTTTAGACGGCAGATGTTTCACCATGATCCATGCAAGAAATATAAGTATTGGGCCTCTAGGGAAAAGTAGTTTACTTTAGTAACCACCTCTATAAACACCTTGCATTGCACATTGTCTAATAGTCGACGAATTAGGAGCATCTGATTGGCTCTTAGGAAAGCTAGCCAGTAACTCTTTTCAATGAGGAAAACATCTCCTTTCTATCGGGTGACTCTGCCGCTCGCCCATCGACCAGCTCCTTTGGCTACCATGCATCACCCCTTGGACCCCATGCACCACACATCCCTGTTTTTCTAGAAATATCTCGGATGACCCTGACACCTTCCTCTCGTATTTTCATTTCCCCCTCATCGCACTTAGGGTCAGTTTGGTTCGAAGCCTGGACAATGTGCCTGAGAGAATCAGCAGCATGGATAGTGCCTGGACCGATGGAAAATTTTGCCTGACCAGGCTAGCCTGGTGCGTGGGTGTTTGGACAGTGTCCTTGCATGTTGCTACATGTTGAGTGCTCGAAAAGTTTTCAAAGATTAGACCGTACTGCTTCTAGATATTAAATATTCCCATGCTACTACTTTCACCATGCACAAAGAATGAAAGCGATCTACTCAATCACGCCTCTCATTGTGCCGCCAAGTACGCTCAACAACCTAAATAAATTGGAGAGGTCGTTCCTATGGTCCGGTGTGGATAAGACAACGGGTGCCAAGTGCAAAGTCAATTGGAAAATAGTTTGTAGGACAAAGGAATATGGTGGCCTGGGGGTACTCAACACCGAAAATTTTTCGCAGGCTTTACGTCTCCGTTGGCTGTGGTATGAATGGAAGGAGCCCCACAAGCCTTGGGTGGGGTTTGGTAACCCTTGCACCGCCGAGGACCTCGAGTTTTTCTACGCCTCTACAACTATCACTGTGGGTGACGGTGCAAAAACACCGTTCTGGGACTCCCCTTGACTATTTGGGCGGAGACCCATGGATATTGCTCCATTAATCTACAAGGCTTCAAGGAGAAAGAATTGGAAGGTGCGTGAAGCCCTCTATGAGAATGCATGGATTCTCAAAATCAATCCAAACACTGTTATCTCCATTCGCCACATTTGCGAATTCTTCACTCTTTGGATGCTTGTTCATGACTTCCCCCTTGACGACCAAGCCGAAGACGACATTATTTGGAAGCACGCGAACGATGGGATCTACTCGGCGGCCACTGCGTACAAGGCTCTGTTCCTTGGATTGACTCTCTCTCCCATGGACCGTATGGTTTGGAAGGCCTGGGCACCCCCTAAGGTAAAATTCTTTGCGTGGCTTGCCCTGCAAGACCGAATTTGGACCGCCGATCGATTGGAGAAGCGTGGTTGGGTCAATTGTGGTCTTTGTCCACTATGCAAGAGAGAGCAAGAAACGGGGCCACACCTCTTCTTCAAGTGTCGTTACACTCTTAGGCTTTGGAGATCTATCATCGAGAAGCTTGGCTGCCTCACGCCAACATTCCCGATTGGCATCTTGATGAATCCGTCAAGGAGTGGTGGGTCAAGCGTACCAATGACCGAAACCCGAATTGGCATGCCATGTCCTCTCTCGTCATGCTCACCTCTTGGACCATTTGGAATGAGCGAAATGCTAGGGTATTTCGGCAAAAATTTGCGCCACCGCCTATTCTCCTCCAAACCATCATTGGTGAGGCAAAGTTATGGGTTACTGCCGGCGCCAAGAAGCTAGGGACTATCATTGTATGTGAGTAATTGTCATGTCGCTTGTATGGGGTGTCCTGTAAAACTGTAAACTCTATTCTCTCCTTATTTAATAGATGAGGCAAATCTTATGCCTCCGTTTCGAAAAAAAAGAATGAAACGCCTGGGCCAGGCTAATCAAAGTGCCTAAGCTAAATATTCTATTTTCTAGCTGAACCAGGCTAATCACACAGCTCGGGCAGGGCCATGCCAGGCAGCCATCTGTTCTTCGAGGACACAAAGCAAACGCCTAGCAGGCACATCCCAGGGACCATCCAGGCCAGGTAAAAAATGGTGTGGATGGGAACCAAACTGACCCTTAGTCTCGATCTGCACAGGGCACCGCTGTACGCATGCTGTCGCCGCTACGAACCATGCACCATGTGTGCCTCTCTCTTACCCGCTGCAAGCAATGTTGCAGTTGCCCTCCGGTTATGCGCTGCACCACCACCAGTTTCTTCCGTAAGGCGCTGCACCACCACTCCTGGAGAAGACCATCGTCCGACGGTGCGAAGGACGGGACATCGCCGCCACTGCGAGGCCACCGGCAGTTGGTGCGACACTCACACAGCAATGATATCGCTGTGAATACAGCCGGAGATGTTGTTATTGGGTGTGCACTATCACTATGAGGGATGCTGCAAGGGATATGGACGCGGGGGGTGATGTGCATTGCGTGAGTGCGACGGCAGAGCGAGATCAGAAGGTCACACATGGCGTATCAGACGGCTGATTACTTCCTCCCTTGTAACATCCCCAAACCCTAATTACTTATTAAGTTAATTAATTTGCTATGTCATCATGATCATTAAATTAAATTGCATTTAGGGAATAATACAACTTCAAATTCAAATTTCAAATGGAAGCCAAATAATTAGTTCTTCAGGTAATTGAACAAAATAGTTCATAATACTGAAAATAATCTCAAAGCAATTGTAAAAAACCCAACATTATGTGAATCCCTAAATTGACCCTAACATAAAAAAACGGTACTCAAAACAATATTACTAAATCCATTTCTCTTTATTTTAAATTCAAATGATTTCCTTTTAAATCCCAAACTTATTGTGGCAGTACCGCATATTGGAGAGTATTTATTGATACAAGTTCCGAATTTTAGAAAAGTCATTTGGTTAAAAAACATAATGCAAAACAGAGCAGAAATAAATGACAAAAAAGAAAAGGAAGGGGGAAACTATGTGCTGTGCTACTGAGCTCTATATAGCCACAGTGCAGCCCAGCCCATCTAAGGGCCTTCTCCGTCCTCTGAGAGGAGGAGGCCGAGCACACCGTGGCGTGCATCCATGCCCACCACGGCTCGATGGCCTCCACGTTGCCCCCTGTGACCTATAATTATGTCCATGGGAACCGTGGAGATGTATCTGGTGCATCGGGGCAATTTGTGCTACCGGTGCACCGATCACCCGTTGCACATTAAAAAATGTTTGAAAAATCCGAAAAAAATCTAGCGCATTGACACAACATCAATGTACGTTGTCAAAAAAATTTAAATCAATATTTGAAACATTGCTCGAGATTCAAAAATAACAAATTTGACACTGAATACTACGTAACACAAGTTGGGCTTCAGTTTTGGCCCATTAGCACATTGACGCCAAATTTGTCATTTTTGTATCTTGAGCATTGTTTTAAATTTTGATTTGAATTTTTGTGACAATATACATTGATGTTGTGTCGATACATTAAATTATTTCCGGATTTTTTTGAATAATTTTGAATGTGCAATGAGGTCCGGTGCACTAATAGCATCAATTGCCTTGGTGCACTAGATATGTTCCCTGGAACTGTAGCCCCCATCTCATTCAGTGACCTCTCGATCCCCCTTCGTCCCCTTCCTCCGTGGCTGGATTTCGAGCTCCAAATCACTCGCGGTCACCGCTGCCTCGCCGTCTTCGTCGCGGCCACCATCGCGTCTCCGGCATGCCTGGGCACGTTCAGGAGGTCCGCCGCTGTCATATTCGGCCGCTCCGGGGACCAGCTCAAGCCGGGACGGTCCGTGTGCTCGCCATCGAGCTCTTCTCCGTCGCGGACGTCACCACCTCGTCGTCGTTGCCGCTGCTCCGGGCCGCCCCTGGCCTCCTCCCCTTCCACGAGAACCGGGGTGAGCTCCTCCCTGGGATCCCCATTTCCCCCCTTCGTTTTGGACGTCGTAGGCTGCAGTCACCGTCGTGCCCGAGCTCCCGCGTACATATACTGCTGCCGCTGCTGCTCATGCGGTTGCGCGACTGCTACTGCTGCTCCTGGCCGCTTGCTGCTGTTGCTCGTGCCACTGCTGCCTTCTTGCTGCTGCCACCGCTGCACTGCCTAGCTGCGGCTGAACTGCCGCTCCCGCTGCTTTGCTTGATGCCGCTGGTGGCCATGGAAAAGGCCATGGCCATGGTGTGTGTGTGTGTGCAGCATGGTGTGTGTCTGCGTGCTCTGTGTGTGTGCGAGTGTGCTACGTGCTGTGTGTGTGCACGTGCTGTGTGTGTGCTGTGTGAGTGTGCCATATGATGAAGCTATGTACCTAAGGTAGGGTCATAGGTCTGTCCTAGACACCCTCCTCTAGGACATCATCTTAAAGCCAGAAGCATTCAAGGGATATCATCATCCACTCAGTTACAAATCGTTCCACTCGGAAGATTCAAGGTCACTCGACCGCAACAATTGTCAGTCGACATACAGAAGACCTAAGGTCACTCTGCATGGCAACGGACAGACGTTTACTTCGTAGACTTAACATGATCGGTGAGCAGGGCGGAGCACTTGGAGGCGGGGGCGGCGGCGGCGGCGGTCCCTATGGAGATGGAGTCAGGGGCAACGGGCGGGGGCGAAGGGCCGGCAAGGGCTGCGGGCGCTCCACTAGAGAAGATCTGCGAGGGCGCTGGCGAGGACATCCTCTGAAGAGATGTCCTGCGCCGCCACATCGCACGCACACCGGTGGGTTCTTGCAAATGGCGGAGATGTGCCACTCATCCTCGCAGTTTTAGCAGTAGCCAAT